>NC_041395.2:113544322-113784322 GCF_900747795.2 Erpetoichthys calabaricus | reverse complement strand
GTCACGTCAAGTCAAGCCAAAACAGAAGGGCAATTATTGTGAAGCAAGGCATTAAAATCATGAAAAAAGCATTTCCAAGGAAAGAGTGTAATGAGCACAGCACCATTGTCAGGGGCAAACTTGGCAAAGACAATAACTGTATTGTATTCTATTAAGAGAACAGGGACAGCTTGGTGGGGTCGGGAGGGGGGACAGTTGAACAGTGGACATTTGGCTAACTGGCTGATTGCTCTCTGTATGCCATTAGGTGAGAGACCCCTTCTCAGAATCAAAGTAGCTGTTCAAAGCTCTCTACACGACGATAAGTTTGTTAAGTAAAAGCCCTGCTGGGTGCTCCTTAGAGAATGCAATGCGATCAGAGTCAGGGAGCCATCACTTCCTTTTCTCTCGCTCACTCACATTTTTAATCATTTCCATCATTAAATATTAAACCGTGTGGAGGTGGCTGGGACTGCCTGTTCTGTAAGCAGCTTCAGTTCTGAGTCTGATGCAGTGAAAATGTAAAAAATGTATGCATTTAGGCCCAGCTGGAGTTGCCTTTGCTTGGTTGCCCACTGCGGGCCTCCTTGGTACACACAGCCATATTTCAATTGCTGATGCGGCGTCAAAGTAGATGTTTGAGTACAGCACACACATTTTCACATTGATGCAAACTTGCAGTTACTCTTAACATATCCCATGGCTGGCTTGCCTGTAATTTTGCATGGAAGGTAGGGCAGTAAAATAGCTTGTATACAGGCTCGACTGAACCCTAGTGCTTTGGGCTGCCTGCTTTAGAATACAGTCCTGTGAACAGTGAGCTTCCAGTAACATAAGGGAAAACCAAAAAACTACAACACTGTCAATTTACTAGTTTTGTTCAGGAGGCAAGTAGTAAAAGCAATGATATTATTATACAAAGACAGATGGAGTCCACCTATTCTAATGTTTGCCCCTACACCACATGAGGGGTCAGTCCATCACTGGGCACTTACATAGATCTTAAGGATCAAGTTTACAAAAGAATGGCTGTTTACTACCACTTTAAAGTTAGCATTATCAATGCCATAGCTTTATAGAACCCTTCCCATTTATGTCTCTGAGCTTGCAACTGGGAAGAATAACAAAAATGGTTCCTCTAGAGGTGCACGAGGTACATTCTCAAGTATCAAAGCCACTTTATACAAAATATTGGGCACGTGAATACTATGAGGAAGACGTTTAGAACAATTAAAAGCTGCAATCTCCTAAGTGGCTCCATGCTATTCTGCCTCCTGCTGGCCAAAGGAAGCAATGCAGACCAGCATCATAGTACAAAATGCAGAATAAATGTTAGGATTGTATTAGGATAAAGATTATATTAATCAATTGATAATATAAAGTCAAAAAACGTACAATGGTGGTCAAACAGATATGGGCCAGACCATAGCACAGTTGACAGGCGATACAAAGACACACAGAAAATGTATTACTTGAATATCGAACTTGAATTTGTGATACACACAAATCTGGTGTTTTCATTGGTAAGCACTTTACAGTTAGGTGACCCATGAAGCCTTACCAGACACAGTTTGAATTAGCTACATGCATCCACCATGTTGCCTCACCACTTTGGCATGGTGAATAGCAGTCAGGTAACAAACATACTAGGATGTATCATCGTCTGTTACTGTTCAGACTACTGAAAGAGGACCCAGGGCACACCTATAGGACATGCTGGTGGGATTAGTGTATAATACTACGTTGGCCTGGACTGACTGGTGGTTCCCCAGTAAAACCATGGGTTGAGATCAACTGGCTAGGTCTGTTCAGCTCATTTTGGACAAAGAAATGGAAAGGAAAGTAAAGAAGACACAGACTGTTGAATAGATCACCAAAAGCAAAGTAGCTAAATAATCATTGATATGAAATAAGAAAGCACAAAACTAGCATCTAATAATACATGTCATATGCTTAAGATAGAGACAGAAGGTGGGCACCGCTCGAGCTCCCTCACTGCTCTCCATCTCTGGCACATTTTGCATTTGGCGGGTGCACATGCAAAGAGAGGCTTTGCATTTTTAATTTGAACCCATTTATGTCCTTTAATGCCCTTTCTAATTAAAAGCTCATTTTGCTCGCTTTTAGTACAGCGCTGTAAGTGCGCTGGCACCCTGATTAAGCTTCCAAGCGAGTCTAATTTCTCATTTCCACTAAAAAGTGAACTGTTAGATAACCTTCCCATCTACACAAACAGCATGACAGTCAGAGAGAGAGAGAGAGAGAGAGAGAGAGAGAGAATGCGTGGTTGTTGTATGGTAAATAAAACAGAAAACACGTTGGCAGTCGAGCATCCGAGAGCTGGGAAGCCTGGGTGGACACAGGATCATCATTGCTTGTGTGCACTCACACTTGAGTAAAGAATAAATAAATAAACTGTTGGAAAGAATAAAACTTCCAGAGATCAGCTGTTACATAGGAAGAAAGATTAAATTTTAGTCCATGGAGAGGAATGAAACCCTGTTAAAAGACAGACTGGCATAGCTGACTTAAGAATATTCAACAGGTTTCAACAAGACAGACAGGATGATTGACTGGACATTTCACATAACTTATACTACAGAAGACATTATCGGCATCTGCTACTAACATGACAGATAATAAAAAGGGTCATGCTAAGCACCTTCTCTCTTAGGCCATGAGATGTAATTGCAATAAGCTAATGTGGCAGACAGCCTTTATCTCATAACACATGCTGCATGTACAACCCAGAGCTGAAAAGGTTCAACACTTTCGATGATTTAACATTCAAGGTCATTGCAGGATTACATGTGTGCCCTCACTTTCTTCCAACAGATGCATGAGAAACATCTAGTTAGATCGAGTGTATCTGGGCTCTGACAGAATGATGCTGAAATGGCCCCTTTGGGACATACCCTATGATCCTTCCCAGCTCTGCCTTCCTGATCCTTTGCCCTTCATTCAGCTGTGTACTTCTTATTCAGTCTTAAGTCTATATCTAATTTCTTTATTCCTCCTGTCGCTGTTTCCCACCTTTAAAAGCTTATGTTGTTTTCTTTATATTTTAATTTGCAGCTATTTTTCACAACTGCATTGATGCAAAAAAAGGTGACAAAGAAACCATTGGGTCTGTAATATTTACTAACCCTACCTGCCTTAATGTGGATTGCAGTCTGTAAAATGCTAGAAGAACATTAGAGCAAGTTCATAATGAGATGAGCATTCCTCCAAGTCCCCACTGAACAATAATGTACACCTCAGCTTCTCTTTAATGAAAATGATTCCTCATTGTCCCAGAGTGTTTACCACAATAAACAATGGGAAAATTTTAGAATATTGATTTCTAAAAGTTACTGTATTACAATGGGGAATAGACTCTTTCTCCAAACAGCAGCCATACTACATGTACTTCAGAATAGGTCAGCTACCTGAATCTAAGCATGTTCAGGCCCGGCCAGTACTTGGATATGCTGGCCATCTAGGAAAACCTTGGGTTGCTGCTGGAAGAGGTGTTGGTGAGGCCAGCAGGGGGTGCTTACCCAGCAGTCTGTGTGTAGATCTCAATGCCCCAGTGCAGTGATGGGGACACTGTGCTGTAAATATGGTGCCATCCTTTGGATGAAATGTAAAATTGAGGTCCTGACTCTCTGTGGTCATTAAAGATCCCTGGGCATCTTTTGAGAAGAGTAGGGTTAGGGTTAGGTTTATCCGGATCTCCTGGATTGCTTAATCATACAAGATCTAAACAATAAAAGTTAAAAATTGAACCTGTCCTAGAATGAAATCATAGTTACCACCAGCGCCTTTCAGCAGAGCACACCTCAACTTCATAGCCAGCTTCAAGCAGCAGTAGTTTAAAAGGCTTGGGAAGGGCCGACTATGGATATTTCCTACTCAGTCCTTCACAGGTCTAGCAACAGATTCAAGTGGAGATTCTTTGAAACCTTCCACCCCACAATAAATGGCAATCATCTTCATCAGATGGCAGATTACATTTCCATCTAGCAGCCATACCACATGCACTTCACAAGAGGTCATCCACCTGAAGCTACGCATGTTCGGGCCTGACCAGTACTTGGATGGGAGACCATTTAGGAAAAGTTTGGGTTGCTACTGGAAGAGGTGTTGTTGAGGCCAATGGCTGCGCTTACTCCGTGGTCTGAATTTAGATTCCAATGCCCCAGTGCAGTGATGAGGACACCATGCTATAAAAATGGCACCGTCCTTTGAATGTGGTCATAAAAGATCCCTGGGCATCCTTCGTAAACAGCATGGTGTATCCCGATATCAAGGCTAAATTGCCTACTATGGCCTAGTCATTCTGCCACCCCACCCCCCCAATCATCCCCTGTCTCTAATTAGCTATCTCTCTCACCACATCACCACCTAATAGCTACTGTGTAATAAGCGTTCAAGTGAAATAATGGCTGCTGTCACATCATCCAGGTGGGTGCTACACATTAGTGGAGTTCAAGTGGTTCCCCTCTGTGTATGTAAAGCACATTAGGTAGCAAGAAAACTGCTATATATATGTAATTAACTATTATTATTATTAGCAGTAGTAGTAGTAGTAGCAGTAGTAGTAGTAATAGACCAACTAAACAAGTCATAAACAAAGGTAAAATAAAATAATTCCAAGCCGTCAAAATTATAATAGTTAAAATCGTAAATGACAATGTTCAGTTTAATAAATGTGCTATGGTCAGATGGCGAGAGTGGAGAAAAATAAAAAGTCAACTTTGATGGAGATGCAAAAAAACCAAACCTTTAGGAGTTTCAAAGACAAAAGACTGGCAGGCTCCATCTGCACATTCTACAATACTTAAATGTGATAAAGTTCATTCAGTTTTATCTATGTACGATGAAAAGTCCTAGAAGATTTAATGCTACAGGTATAATCATAGCAGCAATATCCTGCAAGCTTTCCAGCATCAAAAAAGACCACAGAGTACTTTGAGTGATTAAGAAGGCAGTGGACGACTAACTTACATGTCTACATCCACTCAGACTAGATCAACATTGTCATCAAATATCCTAACCTGCAAGCTAAAATATTCAGAAGAAACCCATGCCAACACAGACAGAACACGCAACATCACATAGATAAGCAGTCTCTCTCTAGATATTTTCACTGCTATTTTTAAGACTTTCACAGATTTGACAAAGCATCTCTAAATCACATAAGAGTAGCAGTTATCAAATCAAACAACAGGGCTCCAGATACAATTTAAAAATTTACAGATTTCAACTTTTATGCATGAAAAAAGGAAGCTAACTGAAAAACATTTCTGATTAAAGTTTGAAATTTATTACATAATCACTTCTCACCAATACTACAAGCACAAGCACTTACATCAAAATTTTTAGGGCTTTGAAAAAATATATTCCAAATTTAATACAAGTCAAAGCAAAATTAAGGAGCGACATCATGGGTAGCCCTAGAATAGCTGGCAGCAGTAAGCAGCCTGGACAAGCCATGCAATCAACCTTTCAGCACCCACGCCGATGAGATGCTGTCCTTAGCGATTACAGCAGCAGGAATGCCAACGGAGTGAAAGTGGGGCCTGCCAGCAAATCATTTTTCTCTTCTTTTCTTTACAGGTGGCCCTCTTGGAGATTTTAATGACAGGAAGGGTGTGACTTTATTGTAAATTAACTTTTTTATATCCCTTTCAGAATTATGAAAGTTTTTTATTCCAAACTAATGTCCCATTAACTTGGTCACTCTAGGTAATGCTTCATTAAGATGCTACCACTTATGGTACATTTTATTTGTATATATTGATGCTATATGGCACCTTTTGCAATAACATTAATAATACAACATAATGGTACCTTCTCAGAACCTTTTTTAATCTAGTTTGGGGTTACAGGCCTGGATAGAGTGCCAGTCAATCAGAGGGATGACATTTATAGCTAAATAAAATTGAACATTACCTAGTGCTATGCTATTTTCAAATAAATGATACAGTCTCAGAGCTATCTTAACACCAGCAGCAAGGGAACGATTTGTGAGTGTGGAAGCATCTTTGAAGAATCTTTACAAAACAGCACAATCTGACATCTGAATCATGACTACCATTATTAATAAAGAAAATTATTAAAAACATATTTAAATGAAGTTTGGCATGGGAATCCACTCTTTGGGTCAGGGCACTTGGTAATGATACCATGCAGGGAGCAGGCATATTGTATGTGTGCTGTGAGCCAAAAGGCTTGGTGAATTAAACACAACTCTAGTCTTTCAACAAAAGAAAAATGCCAACACACACTTGGGTTTAGCTTTGAAGGCAGAAAGATTGGAGCCTTCTACCTTCAGCAAAGGGACGGGCAAGGCAAAAAAGTGTTAATGTTATTGGATTTCAGAAATTAAGGCAGAATGTGTTGTCTTTTACCATTATAAAAATGCCTATCCATCTTCATTTTATTATATAATCAAACCCCAGCAACCATACACACACAAATGACATCAACTAGGTGTTAACTTAGAGGAAAAAGGAATAATGTCAAAAAATATTAATCTAAATATGCAACAGTGATCAGTTTGGGTCAAGGGCACACATTCTTAATGTACAGACACTAAATGAAGGATTAATAAAAACAATCCATTTAAATGTGCTTCAGAAGACTAATAGCTTTTATGAATGTGCTGTATATTTATAAATGACAGGTTTACATGGGTTTAAGGTCTTTATTTTCACAAATACAGTATAGTGTAGTGTGTGTACTGACTCTTATTTATTGATTAATAGTATTTTGTGGCTTTTTATAAACATACCAGACATATAGTGAATGTCAAATAATACTAAAACTTCTCTTTATAGTTCACATGACTAGAGGTTTTCTATTAAATACATACACACACATTATATACCTGTATATATATATGTGGAGACGGTGGCATTGACCAGAAAGCAGGAGACAGAGCTGGAGGTAGCAGAGTTAAAGATGCTAAGATTTGCACTGGGTGTGATGAGGATGGATAGGATTAGAAATGAGTACATTCGAGGGTCAGCTCAAGTTGGACGGTTGGGAGACAAAGTCAGAGAGGCGAAATTGCGTTGGTTTGGACATGTGCAGAGGAGAGATGCTGGGTATATTGGGAGAAGGATGCTAAGGATAGAGCTGCCAGGGAAGAGGAAAAGAGGAAGGCGTAAGTGAAGGTTTATGGATGTGGTGAGAGAGGACATGCAGGTGATGGGTGTAACAGAGCAAGATACAGAGGACAGAAAAATATGGAAGAAGATGATCCGCTGTGGCAACCCCTAACAGGAGCAGCCAAAAGAAAAAGATATATACAGTATATATATGGATAATATCCAATGTCTGTCTGTCTCTCTGTATGTTTGTCCGCTTTTCACAAGAGAACTACTTAACAGATTTAGATCAGGTTTTTTCTATAATTTGCTTAAACATTCCAATTGATTTTGCAACTTCTCTTATCGCGCTAAATATTATAGTTTGGTTGCAGCAACAATTTATTCACTCGAATCCAAAAGACGGACCGAGGGAAGGGAGAGATGGGATCTCAGGAGTAGGGAGCTGGGTGGTGCCCTACTCACTCAAATTTGGGCACCCCGACAGAGATATTACATCAATACATAGTTGAGCCTCCTTTTGCAAATATAACAGCCTCTAGACGCCTCCTATAGCCTTTGATGAGTGTCTGGATTCTGGATGGAGGTATTTTTGACCATTCTTCCATACAAAATCTCTCCAATTCAGTTAAAGCATGGAAAGCCTGCTTCAAATCAACCCATAGATTTTCAATGATAATTAAGTCAGCGGACTGTGATGGCCATTCCAGAACATTGTATACTGTAATTCTCCCTCTGCATGAATGCCTTTGTAGATTTCAAACTGTGTTTTGGGTCATTGTCTTGCTGGAATATCCAACCCCTGCATAACTTCAACTTTGTGACTGATACTTGAACATTATCCTGAATAATTTGTTGATATTGGGTTGAATTCATCCGACCCTCGACTTTAACAAGGGCCCCAGTCACTGAACTAGCCACACAGCCCCACAGCATGATGGAACCTCCACCAAATTTGACAGTAGGTAGCAGGTGTTTTTCTTGGAATGCGGTGTTTTTCTTCCGCTATGCAAAGCGCTTTTTGTTATGACCAGATAACTCAATTTTTGTCTCATCAGTCCAAAGCACTTTGTTCCAAAATGAATCTGGCTTGTCTAAATGAGCATTTGAATACAACAAGCGACTCTGTTTGTGGTGTGAGTGCAGAAAGGGCATCTTTCTCATCACCCTGCCATACAGATGTATCTTTGTGCAGATTGTGCTGAATTGTAGAACGATGTACAGATACACCATCTGCAGCAAGATGTTCTTGCAGGCCTTTGGAGGTGATCTGTGGGTTGTCTGTAACCATTCTCACAAACCTGCGCATATGCCGCTCCTGTATTTTTCTTGGCCTGCCAGACCTGGGTTTAACAGCAACTGTACCTGTGGCCTTCCATTTCCTGATTACATTCCTTACTGTTGAAACTGACAGTTTAAACCTCTGAGATAGCTTTTTGTAGCCTTCCCCTAAACCATGATGCTGAATAATATTTGTTTTCAGATCTTTTGAGAGTTGCTTTGAGGATCCCATGCTGTCACTCTTCAGAGGAGTGTCAAAGGGAAGCACAACTTGCAATTGACCACCTTAAATACCTTTTCTCATGATTGGACACACCTGTCTATGAAGTTCAAGGCTTAACAAGCTAATCCAACCAATTTGGTGTTACAAGTAATCAGTATTGAGCAGTTACATGCATTCAAATCAGCAAAATTACAAGGGGACCCACATTTTTGCACAACCAGTTTTTCACATTTGATTTAATTTCATACAACTAAATTACTGCTTCACTAAAAATCTTTGTTCGGAAAACACCCCAGCACTCAGATGTTCCTAGGAAATGAAAGACATATCACGGTTATCTTTTTTGTTGAAAGTAGAGTAAATTATTATGCAGTCTGAGAGGGGTTCCCAAACTTTTTCATATGACTCTATGCACACACATACATACAGTATATATTATATATCAGTAATGGCGCATTGCACGATAACATGCAGTGAATACACTTGACTTGAGCATTTATAGTTTTCATCCTCTTTCTATGTACGTTTAGCATTCATTTGCTCAGAGGTTGATGCGCTTGCTACTTCCTGAGCAGCTCTTCTTTTCTCCACCCTAGTGGCCCACTTGTTCTCTTCTTTCGTCGGTATCTTTTCACGTTAAAACTGATTAACTCAGTGTTTGTGTTGCACTTACTTAGTACGTTTTCTTTAATTTTTCACTTAAGCTGGCACTTAAGTCTTTAATCTGCTTCAGGAATGATTTAAGATATGAAGAGGTAGAGGAAATGACAGCGAAAGTGATAGGGATGAGAACCGCACCTGCCCTGCTGGCCGCTGCCGAGAGTTGATTCTACAATAAAAATAAAATAAAAATAAAGAGAAGAATAACCTTGGAGGTCAATCATCACCCTAAAAGCGGATAGTATACGTCATGTAGTATATGTATACCAAATTTCAGGTCAATAGGTCAAACACTTTGCAAGCTACAGGTGATTTAAAATCCTGGACAGACAAACGAACAGCCACGGTAGTGTATTATATATGAAGATATATATATATATATATATATATATATAGATATATATATATATTTATTATATACACACACACATACACATATATATATAATATATATACTGTATATATATATATATATATTGTGTATATATATATATTGTGTATATATATATATATATATATACACACACACACACACACACATACAGTACATACATACAGTATATATATATTTAATATTTTTTACTTAATTCATCTGTCTTAAATATGTGTATTACTTTTTATACCTCTCGGTCTATCTCTATCTATCACTCATTGCCTATGTTCCACTGGGCTCAATCCCTCCCAGTTTGGCATATTACAAAGAACCATATTCCATACAGAACATGAAAGTAACAGCATCTTGGATTCCTACTTTTCTGATAAAGTTACTTTACGATTCTAGTTCTAATATAGAAGAGACATGAAGGTCTTGTCCCCAAGAAAATTAATTCAAGTAAGACAAGCTTGTGTTTCACCTCTTTGATCCCACTTCAAAATGTCATAAAAATCAAGACTTGTTCAAAATATGAACAAGTCATGGGGTTCAGGCTAAAGAGTGTAACAGTTACTATCCTAACAGAGGAATCTGATGACTACAGAGAGCAAAGGAGAGACAGTCTTCAAACACTAAATAACAATGCATTCTGCACAAAGAATAAAAAGTAGAGCCCCTTAAAATGATTAGTCTCACTCATGTGAGAAAAACATTGAATTTCAGAAAGGGATGAAAGATGAACTACAGGGTACTCTCTTAAGAAAAATGTATCACCAAGCACCAATAGAGTTGAATGATAGCTATGGCAGAATCACATTTTATTAATATTACTATGGTAGCTTAAACACTCCAAGAGAAAATCTATTATTTGGAAAACCAAACCAAGTGGCACAGGTATGTCAGTGTTCAGGAAGGAGAGATATAACTTCTTAAACATCGACTAAGCCTTCCAGTTCCTCATTTCAAAGCCAATATTGAATAATAAACACCACAATCACCAAATGTTTATTTGCTTGACTACTGAGAAAGGAAAATTGAACAATAAAATATGATGGAAGTGGAATCCACATAGCTCTGATTGTGCTTCTTGACATGACATTAAAAGTCAGCTGGGAAATACTGTCCTTAAGCTTAGAGTATTGTGATGATTGTTTAAATGGAATAATCCAATTCTGCACGATACCTGAAGCCATTTTTACAGAGTTTCCCAATTTAATATTTAGGTATACAAATTTCACATTTATCAATACACCCCCCTGTAATTTTTTTTAATTCATTATCAAAAAGTTCTATACTCACACTGTCTTCAGCACTGAAGCTCCCAGAGTCATGTCTCAATGTTTCTATCCCTAATGCTTTTGAGTGAATCCACACATCCTCACTAACATGCGGCTCATCACCCGCTTCATGACTTGTATTCAAATTCTCACTTAAGTAAATGGCCATCTGCCTACCTTTATAGTTTGGCTTCTCTTTTCCAAATAACAGTCATATTCAGTCATCTATGCTATAATCATCCCCATCTTTAGGATGTAGTTATGTTTATGGTATTATGTGGTATAACAGCATATTTAGAAGCACCTGCAATATATACTCCAGTTGTATCTGTTGTATTTTTTAACACTTCTAACATTAATGCAAGCATTTCTGTGTGAACTTCTCATTTTGTTTCAGGTTGTACACTGTAAGCTAGTAATTTCAAAGTCATTTTTATGTTTTAATTAATATTGTTCTCTGTAAACTTTCATGAACTTTTAAACATAGGCCTGTATTAAATGACTTATCCCATTCCCTAGTTTAAAGCTCAACTAACCTATTCATATACTGCCTCAGTAAATAGCCTCCGATTCAAATGTAGCTTGTTTCTAAAGTACAAACACCATACATTCTAAAAGGTGCCTCAATGTCTCGTAATACTGTACCTCTCTCTTTTAAAATATTTGAGAGATGGGTTAAACCGTGATCTTCTCAGTCTAATTTAGAAGAACTTTTGAGATGACCGCCCCAATTGCTCTGCTCCTCAGCTTTGCATTTGCCTCCTTAAAGTTGTCTTGCAGAACTGATAGACTTTCCTTACCTATGTCACTTGTTTCAATGTGGACAATGACAACTGGACCTCCACCAGTTCCGGCCTGGAACCCTTCCACAAAGACAAAGGTCTCCCACGTGTGCATCAAGCAGTCAAAACAGAAAACAAGGAATTATTTCATCTATAATTTAATCTTGTATCTGTTTATTTTTATTCCCTGTTTATTTTAAACTCTGTTGTTTTCTTACTAATTTCTGCTAATGTCATATACTATTTAACAGTCGTCTTTAAAATATCCAATAGTCTTGGGTTGATGGTATACTAAGATAACTAATTGTCTTTGGTGGACTTCATTTTTTCAGTTCTACTTTTATTTACTTCCTTCCTTACCAGCAACTTATCCATTCTTCTTCTGGTGTGTTTTTTTTCGGTTAGTGCTGCTGCCTCATAACATCAGGAGGTGGAATTTCACCTTGCACATTCTCCTCATGTTTGTGGGGGATTTCACCTGTTGCTTCGATTGCCCACCCTTGTCTTAAAAAACATGCATGTTAGGCTGACAAGCAGCTTTAAAATGGACCATGGATAAGGGTGTGTGTCGTTCAAATGACTCATCGGGGCTAACAAAAGGGGACACTGCTGCTGATGTTATTGTCTCTTTTTCCAACCACAGCTCAGAGAATCTGCCCAGTGAGGGTAACTTACTCTGCCCCTTCCAGTTCAGTGACTATAAAACCAAAACACTCTCCTTTCAGGATGAGCAGACCACTGGACCAAACTCCAACGTGATGTTTATGACCACTCTACAGAGGCTTGCTTTTAAAGCCAGGACCTACCAGGCGATACTGCCTTTATTTCTATTATTTGAGTGCATGCCTATATTTCTGGACCCAGTTGGCACCCCAACATTTCTTTGGTGGGCATGTGTGTTCCCTCGGTTGACAACTATATATACAGTACAGTACCCTACATTGCAATGAAAATGACCTTAACTTATTGGAATGTTGTGTTTGGCCTCCTTTGGTTACAACCAATCCTCTAAACATTTGCAATACATTTTGGGAAATTTAATATATGGTATCCTTTTATTTACAGCATACTGTAAAGTTATATTCAGGAGATCAATACATGTTTATATTTTTGTTCATTTTTTGAATATATGAAACTGTTGTGCTCAGAATGTTAATATGCTGTAACTTTTACAAATTTTCTGTTTACTTTTCTTGATAAACAATTATATTGAATTTTCATTTAAACCTATTTTAGTTGCCTGTTGGTATAAATGGGAGGCTACATCTGAGACACTTATAGGACATTTAAGAAAGTATGCGTCTGATCCTCATTTTCCTATATTGTACCTTCAACATAAACATATTTTGTTAAAGGAGATTAGTTGTTTAGCATAAATTTATGAGCACTGAGCAGGAATCACCCTACCTACATCGGGTCAGCAGACACTGAAGCCATACACTGGGGATGCCTGCACCTCTTGATGTCTGCACTTAAAAAAATAATGCCTGCAATTTCTCCCTTCAGAGGAAGAATGGGCAGCCAAGCAGAGAAGCATAATTATTTAACTACACCAGTAGGAAAACTGAAGTCCTCAAGATGTCCCCAGAAGGTTCCACATGGCCATAGGAATGTTGCAATACAAGCCAATTCAGTTGTTGGGCTTTAGGCACCTTCCCCCAGATTTTTCATTTGGTTCTCTCACAGGATTTATTCTAATATAAATGGCATGGCAACAGAACTATTGTTAAATCCTCACACAATCAGAAACCCAAGTAGTTTTTTGAAGTTCAGAAATATTTCCTTGGGGTCCTAATTTGAGATCCTGAGGGGGTTCGTTGTGTGGTGCGTGCAGCAACACGCTGTATCAGTGCATGTTCCCAACCTCCTCCTTTACCTCAGCTTGCTAAAATGGTCAGTTTTCACTACTCATGTGGAGTAATGACCTGAGTTTGCATCTGGATTGATGTATCGCATGAAGTCCTGAAAAATTACTCCCAGTGTTTACTGAAAGTATTAGCAGGACAACACCCAAATGTTACAAAGTGACTTTTAGAAATGATCCAGTGCTGTATCCATGGTTTCCTATTATACATTTTCTAAAGATTCTACAAAAAAAAAAAAAATGTCATCAGCTACTTTTAGGGTATCCTGCAAAGAAACATTACAGGAACATTAAACCACTATATTCCCATAGCCGGTTTGCACCTCTGAGGACAACATTCCTCTCGCCGGTAAATATTATTAAATTTGCAATGGTTACACAAAAACATCCTGAGTTAATGTTTCAAGGATGTTGTATTTTAGGGTCCAATTGGGACCTTTTGGGGACATCTTGAGGACATCACTGATCCACTTTGGATGAATCCTTTAGACTAAAGTAATAAAATAGAAAGTTGATTAACAGGCAATGTCTTGTTTTATGTTTGTCAATCATCATTTGTCTCTGTAAAACGTGTTTCTGTTCATTTGTCTTAATGAATCAATTATTTTGAAATGTGTTGACAAGAATTCCTTTAACTTCAAAAGAATTTCAGAATTATTTTGTCAATTATTGGAATTACATATTAAAACAAAAGCATCATTTATTATAACAAATTATAAAAATATGATCAGACTTTTCTTTAAATGTTTAATTTGTTTTCATCAACATTTCATATCTCACAAGCATTTTTAATACATTTAATCATTCATGTTGTCTTACACCAGCTGTCATTAGCAATTCAGTTTCGTTTCCTTGTTCCATCAGTGTATTTAAACAGTTAAAGATCGTTCAGCTATACCTGCTGCTAAGAAAAAAAAATCTTGCTTGCATATTTGTCACCTTGGAAGTAAATTACAAAACGCACAGACGTAAAAGTGATGCTTCGCATTGTTTAATGCCAGTGTGTCAAGTCTTGATTAGAACCGATGTCACTTACTGTTGTGCGGCTGCTGTGGACTGCTGGAAATGACGCGAGTCCTGGCTCTTCAATTTACCGTGTGATTAGCGTCAGGGGCTACGCTTTCAAACTGGGGGACACTTCTCTGCAAACTTCCGCTCTCCATTTAGAAATGAAAACAGCAAAATGTCACATCTACTCGGAACGGTGACCCTGAAGTAAGCGCCTCGATTTATGGGCACCAACTATAGCTACTCCCGAAACTACGCATGCGCGATGTTATTAAACGTGCATTTTCATCGTGTATTATTCCATCAGATAACTTTCTTTTATAAGGTGCCTCTTCGTTCTTCACGTTCTGCTGCTGTCCTCCAGATTGCAGTTTTTCTGCTATGCAAGCTTAAACTCGCTGACGTTTACTCGGAGGTTCAAGTAACAACAAAGGTAGAGAGGTTGAGCCATACATGTGACGGTGGTGGAGGTATCTGAATTCGCTTTCTTCGAGGTCATGAGGCGCAGAAACAAACGCCATTGACCTCTTCATATAAAGCAGAACCAATTTATAGTCGACATTCCATACGACTGCATAGCTTTTGACCTGTGGGGAAAACCCACAGAAACACTGGGAGACAATGACATCACACCCAGCCATTACATGAACACGGGTTAAAGTAGTGTGAGCCCATCCTATATTGAATTTCACCGTTTATGTTATTTATGATCCGTCAGGTTCAACAACGTTAACGAATTGCACCTATCACGTATTAAGAAAATGCCGTAAGATGTGTTTATACAGAAATAAATATAGAGAAAAGCCAAGCAAAATGACACCTTTTATTGGCTAACTAAAAAGATTACCATATGCAAGCTTTTCGAAAGCTTGCATATTGTAATCTTTTTAGTTAGCCAATAAAAGGTGTCATTTTGCTTGGCTTTTCTCTACATTCATAATGGCTAACACGGTACAACACCCTAGTACTACAGAAATAAATATAAATACCAACTCTGAATTGTACATTAATTTCAAAAACTATTTCAAAACAATGATTTGCTCTTAATTTCTGACTTTCAAAGAAATATTCCCACCTGCAGTCTGGTGACTGCACATCTCCTGCTAGGTTTACTGTCATACCACAGTGGAGTGTAAAGCGTTGATTTTACCAGTGAAGGACAAAGTCATGTCAGCCAACAGTTCTCCGCGTAACAAACAACTCCCACCGTTGTGCAAGGCTCAAATCCAGCAGGAAATCCGAGTACGGCACGCGGCTGATATCTCATTAGTGCACTTCCTCTCATTGCAGGGATTACTCTCATCCACAGCACGAGCGCATCACACAAAGGCAGAGCGCTCCGCTCATTGCCTTCTTCTGGCTGCAGCTGATCCCCATGCTGTAGGCGGGAGGACTGGCAGCGAGCCTCCCGGGCGCCCATCCACATCAAATCAGGATTTTATCGGAAGAATATCGTTTCATTTCATCTGACTAATAGATCAATCCATCCATCCATTTTACAGTTTAGGAATGTGAAAGGAATCTCGGCAAACTCCAGAGCGCTAACCAGCAAATTAGAAGAATGTATAGAAAAACACGATATAATATGAATGGCTTAATTTCGTGAGGTTCATATTCAAAAATCTTGAGACATAGAAGCCGAATGAAAAGAAGTGCAATCATTCTAACTGGGAGCCTGAAAATTAAAAATATCCTAACACTTAAATGGGAGCACGGAAATCTTTCGTGCATCTGCAGGCCCACAATGCAAAAGCCTGTCTTCCAACCAACCAGTTAAAAGTAAGTGCGCTGCATCTTATTTCACAAGGGTAATTACAGAAGGATAGTCTGTACAACGCTAGCCAACTTTATGTGAAAACGGAGCTTTTACTTCTCTTAATTGACACTTCCACTCTTTAAATTGCCATTGCGATAGATAGATAGATAGATAGATAGATAGATAGATAGATAGATAGATAGATAGATAGATAGATAGATAGATAGATAGATAGATAGGATTTTTATTTTTCCCAAGGGGCAAATTTGGCTTTTTAAGGAAGGTCTAAATAGATAAAGTCATGCAATATAGTCTGAATATACACAATTACGAAAAAGGAATATAAAAAAAGAAACAAAGAAAAACTTCTGACTTGGCTGTCACAGTCCCATGTGGCATTATGCAGGGGTATTCCCGTTGGTATAAAGGAGCCCCAGTAGCGTTTCTTGACACACATCTGCTTAATCAGTGTTGACTGAAAGTCCTCAGTGTTAGTGTGTCATGAAGTGTATGTGCATCATTGTTCATAATGGCACTCAGTTTATTGTAATTGCCTGCATTGCTACTATCTCCGAGGAGTCCAGAGTGTGTCCCATAACTGAGCCTGCCCTTTTAATTACCTTGTTGATTCGGTGGGCCTCTCTTGAATTATTGCTACCAGATCAGCACACCACAGTCACTAGTTATCACAAATGTGCTGAAGCTATAAAGGATATCACTTCCCACATTAAATGAATGTAGTCTCCTAAGAAAAAAGAGCTTGCTCTGCTCTTTCTTATATAGTTCCTCTATGTTCTGAGACCAGACCAACTGATGTGGACTCCTAAGTACTTGTAGGAGTGGACCACCTTTACATCCACTCCTTGAACAGTGACCGAACACAGCGGCTCTTTCATGCAGCAAGTCTATAACCAGTTCCTTAGTTTTGCTGATGTTAAGTTGCAGACAATTCTTTTTGCACTATGAAACAATATTCTGCACCCAATTCCTCCACTCTGTCTCATGCCCCTTATCAATACACCCCATAAGTGCAGAGTTATGGTCTTCCCTGCTGTTACGTGGACAGTTGTCTGTGCAAGTAAGTAAGCAACAGACTACAAAAAGGGAAACATTAATATAAAGTGTCACTGAAGGCTGGGGGCCAGACCCAGCCGGAAAGCCTGGAAGGACCGGCAGGCAGTTTGTACGTCCCCCAGGCCACAAGGGGGCAATTGCCCTGGATAAGGAGGGGACCACGGGGGCCGAGCCAGGAGACTCAAACCTATAGGGGCCCGTGGCCACCACCAGGGGGTGCCCCGAGCGTCGTGTAGCCCGGGAAACCTGCACTTCCGCCACACCTGGGAAGGTGGAGGAAGGAATGTCCAGGGATGCCCGGAGTGCTTCCAGGTGCAAGGACAGCACTTCCGCCTTACCAGTAAGTGCTGCCGGAAGAACGTCATTGAGCACCTGGAGCACATCCGGGTGGAAATAAAAGGGGCCGCCTTCCTACAATCACGGAGCTAGAGTCGGGAGCAGGAGCAGGACAAAGCTCCCGTGAGGAGAGGAAAGGCGGCCCATGGAGACTGAGACAGAAGCCCGTGAGGAGGGTGATTGGTGCTGGGAGCACTGGGTGCTGTGTGGGACTTATTTATTTAATAAACCCGTGTGTTTTGTGTAAAGTGCTGGTGTTAGTCTGATGGTGTTCGGACCCGTTCTTACAAAAGAAAAACATAAATGTTTAATAATAATAGCAATAATAAAGTTTGCTCACAATTGCCTTGATCACGAGAAACAGATGAGTACACTGTGAAAAAGAAACTACACTGAGTTTCATTTCTACAAATTCACATAGTAGGACTTATCTAACCATCAACTAGGCTAAAATTAGAAACATGTTAGTCACCAAAGACAAACCAGATCTTATACTTTGTCATTATTTTTTCAACAAAAACAAAACCAATATGCAAAAACAACATGTTAAAAAGTATACACACCCAAAGATTTAATAGCTTTGGAACAGGGTTTAGCAGTAATAACTTGAAATCATCATTTTCTGTATCAGTTTATCAGTCTCTTACACCATAACTCAGAAATTTTGTCGCACTCCTCTTTAAAATGCTCCAGTTCCTTGATGGCTGAGGGAATATATTTATGCCCCGCTCTCATATACTCCCACCACAACACCTTAATGGGGTTGATGTCTGGAGTTTGTTTGGATGAGGCTTTCTTATCCTTCCCACATTAATAGATACCAATAACTGCTTCTGCATGATCTTTACTACTGCCAAAGGCCTGCTTTTCTATAGCAATAGTACACATAGCAGCACAACCTGATATCAACTCTTTAAAAATGCACTTGCAGAGAAGCACATGGTTCCAAATTACCTTCATAACTGATATGTAAACTGTAATGGTGTACTTACTTTACATTTACTTATTCGACTGATGCCTTTATCCAAAGCAACTTACAACAGATGCAATTGGTTCCATTTCTTTCATTTTTCCGGTTGGTGGAAGGCCCAGTAAAGTGGCTTACTCAGGGTCACATAGTGGCATTAGCAGGATTTAAATTTTAACTTCAGGGTTTGAAGTCCAAAACCTTAACCACTACACCATACTGCCTACTACTTTATTACATATGGCCTCTGGTTCAATGAACAATATAACATAATGTCCCCATATTTGCTTTATCTAACTTGGTTGCTATTCTGTGCTCTTTACTGGTGCTTTTCTATCCTTGCCTGACCAAACTGTCTGAGGTTGTCATTTTCTGTTGGTGGGGGGAGGGTAGCAAGATGTAATTATCAGCCAATCAGGTGCACTTGATTAACAGCACCTGCCTCTAATTATCTTCTTAACCGATTACATTTTTATACAAGACATTCATGTGTTAGCTTATTTAATAATAACATAATAAACCAGAACACAATATAACTTGCTCCAAACAGCATAATCCAATTGGGGGTCACAGGGGTGCTGAAGCAGATCACAGCCGTACTGGGCACAAAGCAGGAAACAGCCCTGGACAGGTCCTTAATTTGAATAATTGCACGCTAAATCTGTTACATGATGTTTGTCACCTGAGATGTGGTTTATCTAATTTTAGGACTGGGTGAGGAGTTGAGAGATGTTACTTAAGCTCCAATCAGATGCTATTTTGCAGCAAACAGACTGCCTAAATTTGAAAATGGTTACTGACATAGCCACTGATGGTGACCAGAAAATGGCAAATACGTTTGAAGTAATATTCCATTATGAATGCTGGGCTCCATTGCTCTGTAATTAGAAGAAAACCTTGACCTAAGTGATCTGGCGGGTTACTGCGTGATGATATTCATCCTCTGGATCCTCCACTTCATTGAAGACATTATGCAGCCATCATTGCCAGCATCATTCCAATATCATATCCACATTGCAAGCACAGGCTGACCACCAACCATTATGAACAGCAATAGGAATTTTTCAGGTTCACTCAATTGGCATATTGGTTTAAAGTAATATTCCACAATGGATGTAGTGTCCCACATCTCTGTAGGTAGAGGAAAGGCTTGATCCAGGTGTTGTGGTAGGTTATTGCATGATCCACCTTTTCTTACTTTTACTCCTCTGGATCCCCTATATCAGGGTTCTCAATTCCAGTCCAGGAGGTCCACAGTGGCTGTTGGTTTTTGCTTTAACCATTTTTTTAGAATCCATTTATTTACCTACCTCAATAAAAGGATAAGAGTCTGTGTGTCTGTATGTTTGTTCGTCTGGTTGCTTTGTCTTTGTTATTCCAAAAGATGGCGCATCACAAACATTTTAGTAATAACATGCGTTACATTTGACGCAGACACAAACATTGACACTGCGTTCTACGAATCCCCTACCAAATGGCACATAACAGAGACACACATTACAGTGCAAGGTGCACTGTAAACTTTACCGCTAAAGTCTATATTGATTACTCTGACTTCAACCCATCTTAGACGGGTAGCACAACTAGTTCAGTACTAAAGCAACATGGTTTTTGGAACTGTTTTACAGTAGTTAATTATTTTGTTACGATTCAGAACCCTTAGGTGCCTGGTTTAGTTTTAAACGTCATGTACTGAGGCTTTAATTGTTGCCTATTTTCTTAACTAGCCGTCAGTTAATAATGAGGTGCAGGTGATTATGGGACCACCAGTTCTCCAGCTAACATGCTTACATTTTAATCCTGAGTATATGAATCATGAAGTATCTACATTAATATAATGTTTTGAAACAAATGAGGAGAGTAGGGAAGGACCAAGAGGTACAAACGTGATAAAGATTTGTCTTGGAAGAACGAAAACACTAACAGGCCATATCATGAAATACTGAGTTTCAGATTAACAAAGTATATTAAATCAAAATCAAAAAATATCTGCTAGATCTGGCTTCTAATTACAAAACTGGTTGGATTGAAAACCTGCAGTCAAACCTAACCCTAACCCTCCAGGACCAGATTTGTGTACCCCTGCTCTATATCCATGATGTCATTCTGCACTCACCATTGCCAGCATCATCTAATATCATATCCATTTTGTCAACATGGGCTGAGCATCTGCCTTTATGAACAGCAAAAGAAAAAAAAAACTTTTCAAGCTCATTCAGTTAATCTTATGACTAACAAAACCTTTGTCAGACCATTGTTGTTGTTCTTGTTTGGCACTACAAGTATCCTGAAATCTCCAAGATGCGACCCTGTGCCTGTTTTATGAGTCTCTAGTGGCAGTCAGGTGGGCAGCAGATATGCAAACCCTGAATGTACCACGCAGTCTACACTGTTTTTCATGCTAATTAAGCTCTTGTGTTTGGGTATCACAGTGTCATTAATAAAAGTAGAAATGTGCCAAAGACTTTCATGCGGCTTGCGCAAGCTCTGACGCTCTGACTGTATTTGCTGCCCTAAAGAGGATGAATGCCATCCAGTCCAGGGAGCCTTACCTATTTGTTATTCCATTTTATTAAGTGACATAATAAACTAATCTAACATTCTGCTTGCATTTCCTAATGCAGTTGATGTGCACTTTTTAATGAGCAGTGCTTCATTTTTATGATTTTCTATATTATGTTTATGCTTGTCTGTTGCACTTTCTTAAATATGGTTACCACATTTGCATCGTAAATTTCTTTGTAATAGTGTTTTATGAAATGAAAATGGATTAATTTTTTTCCTGATGAACAACAGAGTGAAATTTAATGTAAGTAGCCTTTTTCTTTTAATTTGTACTCTTATGAAAGGTACACTGAATATATAAACGCTGCACATAAAGCAAAACTTGATTGATGTTTCATTAAATCTTGGAATTTACTGTCTCATTGTTTATCAAGCAAAATTATAATATGATATTATTTAAGCCAGGGGTGTCAAACTCTGTCTCTGGAGGGTTCAGAGGCAGCAGATTTTCACTCCAACATAATTAGAAGGTAAAACATGCCATTTAATCTACTGATCTGACACAGTATGCATGTCAAGACATTTCTAACTTTGTCAGTTTTCTGTTTTCAATTGCAGAAGATTAGTATTTCAAAGCCTTTCACTTTTCTCTCTCTCATGTCTTTTTTAATATTTAATTGAAACACACACAGATGTAAATGGTGACATCATGGCAAGAGTTGTTCCCTGCCTTGCACAAAGGCTCCGTCCCCTAAGACTCTGAATTAAATGGAGTGAGCATCAGAACATTATACTAAATTCTGGCTGTGAAGAGCTGGGTAGGCGTTGGCTTTCTTGTTATGTTCAGGTTATTATTAAGAAAAAAAGCAAGTAAGGATTCTAAATCCTAACAAGAGAATGATGTGAAATTAAGGCAATAAACATTTTCTTTCTTTAGAAACAATACTTTGCTTCTTATAATGTGCAAGTGGGTGGAATGAATACATGCAGGCACCACATCCCCCCCCCCCCCCCCCCCCCAAGGATGGGATTTTCACATAACTGCCCCAAGCAAATGTTTCTGCGATTACTATGTAGGAATTGTGTCTATATAAACATAATGTAGCAGTCTGGGCTTCAGTTCCAAATGTGAGTCTGGTCGTGTAAACCATTATAAACGAGGGCCTGTTGCTCTTTAGTCGTGTAATCCTCACAGGAACAAGTGTGGCTACAACTCCAGCTCAGCCAGTAAACTCTCCACATCAATTAGCAGTCAGCTTATGCTTTGCATTAATTGCATCCTTTGAAGATTCTGAAAATTAAGTACCTGAGCTATGTCATGTAGTAAAGTGCTTCGTGGTGCCAACAGAAAAATTGCATTGGCAAATCACACAAGGATATGCCAGAAGACATCCAGTAGGACGATATATTACTATAAGATATAATGTAGGGCCACTTAAAAATAACACAATAGGAAAAAGGTGCAGGTGCCAAAAGGTAGCAAAAGTAGGCCCTGCAGGACAGGGCCCGATCAGGATACAGTGCAATGGTTTACATATCTTTTTACAATTAGAACACAGGGAGGTCAAATGATTCGGCCAGAGTTATATCTGACTAGTTGTTGGGTGGACCACAGCCATTACTTAATATCATCTCTTTTTTAAATCTTTTTAATATTCTTTTTCCTGATATAAAAGATATATTTAGAAATTGCCTACTCGGGGCTTAGCACTGTGAACCAAAGGCCTAAGAATCCTGTGTCCTGAAGTTTGAATCCTGATCATTGCCAGCATGGATTTACTTTATATCTTCTCCTCATTTGTGCATGCATTTTTCTTCTAGTTACTGGTTTTCCTGCCAAAAGCTCTAAGATGTGCAAGTTAGGCCAATTGAGGACTTAGTCCTAAGAGTAAGTCGATGGACTGTCCAGGGTTGGATTCTGTTTCATGTCTGATGTTTCTAGGTTAGGTTCTGGCCTCCTGTGACCTTGAATTGAATTAAGATGTCTGGAGAATGTTATGTTATATTACTATTGCCCTGGAGAGGCATGATCAATATTTTCAAAAGCAAGCAAGCATGAAGGCCTATTTATGGGCCGGTCTTAAGAGAGAAATGGAAAAATGTACTTCATATTCATTGAAAGGAATAGGTTATACAGCAGCCTTCAAGATAGATGGTCTTCTCTGATGTTTTCCTAGAGGAGTTCATCCAGAATTTAATATAACAGAGCAGCACTTAGATTCCCAGCTCCTCAGCTGATATTTACATAAATTAAGTGAAAAGAAAATGTCATGGGTGGCACACTAGTAGTGCTAATGCCTCTCAAGAAGTAGATCACGGTTCAGGTCCCAGGTACTCCCTGTGTGGAGTCTGCATGTTGTCCCCAAATGAGTTTCCCCCAGGCACTCCGGTTTCCTCCCACAGACCATAGAAATGCAGGTGGATTGGTGATATTAAATTGGCCCTGGTGTGTGTGTTTGCTTTTCAATGTGCCAATCCACCCCTTGCTTCCTGCCTTGTGCCCAGTGCTTGCTGGTATAGGCACTTGCTTCCCCCGACCCTGGTTTAGATAAGCAGATTTAGAAAATGGACAATAATAAATAATAATAATAATTCTTTACATTTTTAAAGCGCAAGTTGGGAACTACTTCAACCCACACTAATGTGTAGCATCCACCTGGATGATGCAACAGCAGCCAATGTTACTCCAGTACTCTCACCACACTTGATGAATTAGATGGTGAAGGGATGAAGGGAATTAGAGACAGGGGATGATTGGGGGGCAGAATGACTAGACCATAGATGGCAATTTAGCCTGGACATCGGGATACCCCCTGCTCTTTACGGAGGATGCCCAGTGATCTTTTATGACCATATCCAAAGGACGACTCAATTTTTATAGCACAGTGTCCCCATCTCTGCACTAGGGCATTGGTACCCACATTCAGACCACAGTGCAAAGGCCCCCTGCCGGCCACACCAATACCTCTTCCAGCAGCAACCCAAGATGGTCTCCCATCCAAGTACTAGCTTGGCCCGAACATGCTTGGTTTCAGGTGGATGACCTCTTGTGAAGTGCATGTGGTATGGCTGCTAGATGGAGATGTCATCTGCCATCTCATGAAGATGACTGATATTTATTGTGGGGTGGAAGGTTTCAAAGAATCTCCACTTGAACTTATGGCTAGACCTGTGAAGGACTGAGTAGGAAATATCCACATCAGCCCTTCCCAAGCCTTTTAATCTACTGCTGCTTGAACCTGGCTATGAAGTTGAGGTGTGCTCTGCTGAAAGGCAATCTAGGACAGGTTAATTTTTTAACTTTTGTTGTTTAGATCTTGTGTGATTCAGCAATCCAAGAGAACATTTCTTACTCCTGGTCTTGGGGGAGCAAAATGGCTACTATTTGTTAGTTTGCCCAAGTTTGTATTCATATTTCCTACCCTCAATGAAAATCCTACTTAATACAAGCAGACATTTTTTAATATCTGAACAGAATGTGCCAGTCCAGAAATAGCCAAAGGCTTAATTAGGTTTCCAAAGAAATTTTGAAAAATATGTCTGGTTATCACAGCTTTTAAAAAGATCCCATTAGCCCAATTCCTTTTATTTTATTTTTTTTATACAATTCACTTGCATGTTAATTTTTGTTCATTTAATTACCTTTTTGTGCTTTGTTTATTTGACTTGCCAATTAAATGAATTCCGACACAAGTCCAAAAAATAATGAAATCCACAGTAGAGCAGTTTGTTTAGTGGCATTCTCTTCTCTGTGTATTTGTGTGTGTGTGTGTTAAGCCTTAATCGAGTCATTATTTCCAAACTATTAAGAGAGAAATAAAAGATCAAAATATTCAAAGGTAAGCCCAAAAGAGTTAATTAAAGAAACATTTCATATTTTTGGAAGAACAGTGAAGTACTTTTAGGCCTTTATAAAGTGGACTATTAAAAGAGGAAAAAAAAGATGATTTATGTAAGAAGGAGTCTAATTCAAGGGAGAAGTAACACTCTAATTAAGAATTTATTTAACTGAAGGCAGCAGTCATATTATTACATTTGGACTACTTGAGAACATTAGAAAAAAAAAGTGACTTTTAGCCCAACAAGTTTGTCCATCCTATTCACCTACATTGTTCCAAAACAACATCAAGTCAAAATGTGAAGGCCCCTAAAGTCTTACTCTCTACCACAATACTTGGTGAAAGTGCTGCTCCAGGATAGCAGTCATGACACTGAACAAATCTGAATTGAAATCACAGATTGGAAAAGGAATGATTAGCATTAGAATCCATGAATCTAGGCAATGAATGAATGAGCGAATGAATTGGAATAGGTGGGTTTGTATTATAAATAAACAAATATATTAGAATAAATGCATTGAAAAAATAAATGAACAAATGATTGAGAATTAGTAGTTTTGGAAAATAAAAAAAATGAATGAATTGGAATAGAAGGGTTTGGAGAATTGATGAATGACTGAATGAGCTGGGCTCCACTAAACCCACGTGTGAAAGCTTTCTAAGGCAATATAAAAATAAACTTTGATAAACTACTTGTCACCATGCCATCTACCACCACTACCAGTTTAAAGAAAAGACTCCGATGCATTGCATCCCCCATCAAGCTATGCACAAAATTTAAAAACATATTCAAATCACTAAGTGAATTTTAAGTGAACATTATTTAACAAAAAATCAGATTTACCAGGGAGGAAGCCACAGAAGTGTTACCTTGCTGCTATTTGTTCCTCTACCTGATCGTGCAGGATCAAGCATCCTAACACATCTTGAAGTTACCTCTGTCTATCTATCTATCTATCACACAATTTCAAAGATGCCACATACTCAGATTACTGAAATATCACCCATAAAAGTAATCTGATTATAAAAAGTATAAAAGACATAAAAAAATATTTTGATCCACACTGATAAGTCCATCCATCCATCCATGCGCAAGGTAGGAAACAAACCCCAGGCAGGGCACCAGCCCACTTCAGGACACACACACCCACACCCCAAGAACACACCAGGGACAATTTAGGATCACCAATGCACCTAACCTGCATGTCTTTGGGCTGTGAGAGGAAACCCACGCAGACACAGGGAGAACATGCAAACTCCACGCAGGGAGGACCCGGGAAGCGAACCCAGGTCTCCTAACTGCGAGGCAGCAGTGCTACCACTGTGCCACCGTACCGCCCACTGATAAGTCCCCCTTTTCCTAATCTACTATATCATTAAAACACTAAGATCGGTGTGTGTGCGTGTGTGTGTGTGTCTCCAGGTCCTCTGAGGAAACTGATTGGTCAGTTTGGCTTTGGTCATGCGATCAAAGGAGGAAATATAAATGTGAGACACACAACTTGGAGTAAAAGTGTATGCCCAGGCTCAGTCGCCTTCAAAGATGGGGATATAAAAGTGGGCAGGAGGCAAGAAGAGGATTCTCAAAATGAGAGACTTAAAAGCAGATTTGATGGGAATGTATTTGAGAGAAGTAGCGCCAAGTAAAAGTGGCAAGCAATATATATATTTTTTGAAATGGATTCTATGACCTTTCTTCAACAGGTTACGTGGCTAGTTACAAATATTTGATATTCTTTTTAAACTTGGTCTGTAAATAAGGTTGAAAATTACCAAATTTGCAATATATTAAGAGAGCAAGTGTTAACGCCCACAATTCTGCATACTTTGGAGTATTAACTATTGAGATTTTTAATTGGCAAATCTTTTCCACTTCATAAGCTGCTCCACTGCCATTTTGACGTAGTGTTCCAGCCAAAGCTATGCCAATTTTATAATCAAGAGATTTTCAGTGTCAATTCTCTTTAGGTGCTGAATTTAACTCAGAATAGTATTTGGACAGTTTTGGTTATTTTTATAAATTCATTAGTATTCTCTAATGGTTGCTTGTAATGTCCATGTAGCTGAACTGCATACTTGGTCAGCAGGAACAAACTGATAGTGCAGATAGACTGTATAAGAGTAAGTGAGCATCGCCTAGCTAGTGGCTTCTAAATTAGTCACTTGTAATAGCTGGATTAAAACAGTAAAATTGAGACAAATGAGAGAGTGTGCTCCAGCACGGCACAGGTGAAGATAGCTGTTATAGATGGATGGATGTCTAAATTGTTCGATCTCATCAAAAAAACATGAAGCCATGCACACAACGCTGGGTTTTGCAGTTTACATCTGGCTCGTCCCTAGGCGGCAGCAGAAAAGGGCCGGAAAGGGAATAGAGAAATCAGTTTTGCAGCAAGTTTCAAACATTAAAATGTAAAAGATTACGGAGCCCATTAGAAAACATCTGTCGTGCCAAATGAATCCAGCCAAAGCAGCGTGAATACACTTGCCATCCACACTAGCAGATCATGGGATACTTGACTGCAGTCAATGTGACAGTGACTTTCTGGACAAGCACAAGAAATAAATACAAATTCAACAAATTGAGCAGCTTCAAAATTTGAGAGAAGTCGGCTCAGGGGTTTACTGGGTATCAGGTTTTGTCTATAAATCTGTATACCAATTCTGTGGTCTGAAGGAAATCAAATGGCATGTTAACCCATCTGTGAGTGTTTATCATTTCATGCCACTTAAATCAACCGACCTGAAAGCCACCAAGGAGCCAGATTTTTCAAATTAATCGTCTAATGGGACAGGAAGCAAGTTACTGGAAAGAGACATAGAATTATTTACTTTTGCACCGATCAAATATAGAGAACACACAGTGGATATCTACCTATAGATATGGCCACATCTAGTCAATTTCTATCACCAGTTAATGGGAAGCTCCACAGCAGAAATTCTCAGATGAAACTTACTCCACATGTACTATGGAACTGTATTCCAATGCAAATTGATGCATTATAAACTACAAAATTATAACCAAATGTAAGTCTATCTTGTTTCTCACTTGCATGTGCTGTTGATGGTGCCTCATAATTTTTATTTAAACTGCTGAATACTGATCATCTTTGTAGGTGATACAAAATGCAAAACTTGACCATCTTTTGGCAAGAATTGGTGGAAGACTATAAACAACTTAAAATGTTGACATCTGGAATGTGTTAGGGTGAAGTGCTGTTTGTGGCCTACTCTACCTCGAGACAAAATGTGTATTACTGGTTATGAGTGGAAGAAAAGAAAACTGTTCCACATGTAATGATTGAACAAAACAGAAATGATGAAATACAAGCACGAAATAGGACAACTTGGTCCAAAACATGGCTGCACATGGTAGTCATTAGAAACCAGTTATAAAGTATTGATGATCAGTTGATCAAGATGAGTCAATACCAGTCCACAAATGTACAAACTCCAACGCTACCCCAGACACATTAAGAAATAATAAGTGGTCAATTAGAGATATCATAACAAATAATAAATGTGGAGCCCCACTTCGTGGAATCATTAACCATGGTCTGAAGAGATAACTAGCAATGGCATCATATCTCTGTAGAAGGAAGAAAACACTGTGAAAGCCCTCTAGTGATGGCTCATTCTTTATACCAGTCAACTCTATTCAAAGGGACATGACAGCCATCCTGTCACCACTGCTTCAAACATTATTCCAGCTTCAGAACTGAATGACCAACATATGGTACCACATGTCTAGATGACCATCCAGTTTCATAAAAATCAATAAATTAGCCCATATCAAACTGAAATCACTATTTTTTTCATGCAGCTGATGAATGCATTATTGAGGGATATTTGGTATATTGTAGCAACGATACAAGAGTCCAAAGGTTAACATGACTCAACCTTTATATTCAGGGGTGTTGAACTCTGGGCCTGGGGGGCCACAGTGGCTGCAGGTTTTCATTCTATCCCTTTTCCTAATCCGTGATCAGTTTTCACTGCTAATTAACTCCTTTTCCCTTCATTTTAAAAGACTTGTTTTTAAGGATTCAGTCCTCTGAATTGATTTGTTTCTTCACTAAATGACAGCCAAACAGAAATGAGACATGAAATGAACCGACAGATGACCAGCTAAACTGGAGCATCAAACTCCAGCCACTTTCACTCTAACCAGTTTCTTAATGAGAAGCCAATTCTTGCTGTTAATTAAACCCGTTATTTAATTCCATGGCTTGTTGCTGCTCTCATTCTTCCACAGCAGACATTTCCAAAACTGTTGATCTTTCGTTTTTTTTTCCAAGACCACCGTCAAAATGTTTTGGTGACCTGAGGGATCAACCTTACTGAGACCTTCACCTTTCCTTATTTTCAGATATTGTGTGAGGGGCACAGGTGAGCTGGTCATGTGGCAACTTGTTTTGTGTCTCATTATTATTATTATTAAGGAAAAGTAACAACAAAGGGGCCTGAGTCAAGTTAATTAAAACTAAGGCAAAAGAAGTTAATTAGCAGCAAAAACTGGTCACTAATGAAGCAGATGGTTAGAATGAAAACCTGCAGCCACTGCGGGCCTCCAGGACTGGAGTTCGACACCCGTGCTTTATATGGTGACACTCCTGGCTCCAGGGGTCATTTAGGCAGATTAAACACTCCATATTCAAGTCAAGACATCTATGCTATCAGGTATACTGTTAATTGTTGGATTTTTTTTGGACTTTACACACCATGCCCATCGTATTTCAGATGCCGCTCTTTTACCCCATTTGACTGGAGCTGGGGCTGAATGATGATTATAACGTGCTTCCCCCTAATCACAGTTGGGAGTATAACAGACATACAAATCTAACCATGTGAATAAAATGCCAGTGGATGTTGCATAATGATTAAAGCTTTGGACTTCAAACCTGAGGTTCCCGCTACTGACACTGTGTGACCACGAGCGAGTCCCTTCACCCACCTGTGCTCAATTGGAAAAACAAAATGAAATGTAACCAATTGTATCTTTGTGATGTTGCCTTGGATAAACAGAGAGAGAGTTTGGGAGCAGGCACCGATGGTGTGATGCCGCACCCACCATACAATGAACCACCAGGACTGGGACATGAGTGTAGCGGGTGACACCTCAGCACCACACTGGAACAGTGGGAGGTTTTTTTTTTTTTGTTTTTTTTTTATTGTGGCTGGAGTGCTAATCCTGCCACTAACCCTCAAGTTATCCCTGTAAGTTGGATAAAGGTATCAACCAAATAAGTAAATAAAAAAAGTTAATAATAAAACACCATTCTGTTTTTCTTGCAAATTATTATATGTTGTATCAAAAATGTATTTCTTGTGGAATCAATGATTTTTTATTTTTTTATGTGATGAGAAGTCAAGCGAAATGATACCTTTTATTGGCTAACTGAATAGATTACAATATGCAAGCTTTCAAGGCAGCTCAGCTCAGGCCTCTTCTTCAGGCAGGTTGCAGGTTTTTTTACATAACTGTTTGGCATCTGCAACAGGTATACATCACATATGCACCTTTTGTTTCAGATAAAAAGGTTTTTACTTCATAACAAAAGGTTACATATAAAGATTTTATAATTTAGAGATTTATTTTTAAACTACATATATTTAATCCATTTATAAATTTACTGAATGCATTGAATGTAATTTTTGTGTTGCTAGCAGCTGGACCTTATCCCAGCCACCGTATGTGCAAAACAGGAACCAGCCCTGGACAAGTAAGCAGATGTACATTGAAAGACACTCTCCTACACACACACACACACATGCTGACACAGAGCCACTGCAAAGTTTCCAATTAATCTAACATGCATATGTTTCTCTAAAGGACACAGAGAAAAAAACAAATAAACACTGAGAGATTGTGCAAATTTCACAAAGACAGTAACTAAGGCTGTGATCCAAACTCAGTCTTCAGGAGCTGTAAGACAGCAGCAGTGACAACTCGGGCACCATGCTGCTCTACACACGTTCTGAATACAGTATACATACTATATGGTAACTAAAAGAAATTGACAGAAAGAAGGACAGACAGACAGACAGACAGACAGACAGACAGACAGACAGACAGACAGACAGACAGACAGACAGAGATGTCCCTTTGAATATGATGTTTTTTCCATCCAGACACAGTTGAACACATTTGCTCAGTTCTATACTGCCCTGTTTTAATAGATGATAATTGCCAGTTATGTTGTTTTGGGCACAGTAACATTTAAACAGATAACGACACTGTTACAGCACGTATGTTTAATAATGCAGATAAGAATCAGAATGCAAAGGAAGTCCTTCTTGTTTTAATCAGGTATAGCTTTTAATTATATTGACAATGGCTGGGAACTGAGTTCCATTGCATTCTCTCCAATCTCCCGCTTTAGTCAGTAGTCAAAGGGCAACTCAAGGTTACAAACTGATGTTATTTTGCTTGTTGAAGTTCAACCCTTTGCTTCTTCTGCAATTGAATTACTTTGAAATGTACCAAATGTGTCAAGGAGCCACTCAGCAAAGCAGTAACAGAAAACTTCACTGCTTTGGCATAATACGTTGACAGATCTGCCAGAAGGACCCTCTTCATTAGCATTTTAAGAGAACCACCCGACTGCAACAGCATTGGGCTTGACTGCCAGCAGCTGGATTTGGAACAACACAGGCGCTATAACAGTGCCACTCTAGTCAGTGCCACTTTCAGCGGGTCATGCTTTATCCCAGAATCAAAGACATAAAGATACTGAAGGAAACACACCTGACTAATAAGAAGGATGAAAAGGCTTCAAGGCAACTACTCAGTTCTGAGCTCTCAAATTAGAACTAGCAGAGATGCCTAGCTGCATGTTTCTTATAATGAAGACTGACTAAAAAAAGTCTCACACGAATGTGAGTTTAGATTAAAGTGCAGCGCACAGCATCAATGAGAGCCATTCAGAGACATACTGACGCCTTACACTTGCATCATTTAATTTCTCTTAGTCAATCTGGAAGCCTAAAACACCATGCCAGAAGAACAGAACTGTGTATAGTTAATAGCCATCAAAAAAAAAAAGGGAAAGCGAGGAGTGCATTAGGCCCGCCTCTGTTACGATTTGTCTAAGGTGGATGACTGACTGCCAGGTTCACCTATTGTACTGAGAAAGGATAGAAGATTTCATATCATTTTTAGCCAAATATGAAAGGCTAATAGGGAAATGTATTGCTGTCTTCTACAGGACATCTCCATTGCAGTTTTGTTCGTCTTGTATCCACTCTTACATATATCAACTTTTATAGAATTGAGAAGACAAAGGTTGTTGTGTCAATGTGTCTGTAGCACATTGAGGTGTTCCAGGGTCCAAACCCTTTAAAGTCCCTTTGGCACTAGCACACCAACCAGAACTGTAACTGGATTGACAAAGGCTTAATCAGAACTGCTGAAAACCCAGTTTGAAGCTTAGACTGCCTAAACTTGTTACAATAAGAACAGGGTGCAAGCACATGGAAGAGTCATGAAGCATTTAAATTAGACGTGTGGATATTTAGCTGCATTGTATAATGGTGTACAGAGTAGTTTTCTTTTCAGTGACTTAAGTAGTAAATGCAGAGAACACTTTTGGAACATGTGATGACAACAACTAAAGGGCTCCCATTTTAAACCGTCATGTCTGCTTATCTGTGAAGCACATCATTCTCTGTAGGGAGGCACAATGCATAGTGGTTAGTGGGTCATGGGTTTGAATCCTCACATCGGGTCATTGTCTGTGTGGAGTCTGCATGTTCTCAACACTTCACATTAATTAGCTTTGCTAAACTGAATGAGTTTGAGTGTGTGCAAGTGTGGGCCTAGTAGACTGGCCTAAGACTGGTACCTAGTACCAAACACCAAACTGTATTAGCAAACTGAAAAGTGACTTACAAACCAAATTGTTCAGCTATATAAAGTAAAGCAGATAATGTATACAAAGTGAGGGTCTGGAAAAAGCGGAGTTTGTTGAGTCTGTGTTTGACATACTGAACCAAGTAGAGCCAGAAGGAATATTCTACCTTTTTACTCTTTAATGCTTTTTACCTGATACTTGCTATGAAAGACTCTACATAAAAATGTCTGACTACTGTAGTTAGTTGCAAGGCACAGATAGAAAGGTGGCTCTTAGGAAAGAGTAGAGTCCCTATTCTTCCCAACAGGTTAATGAAGGCTGGTGCTTATTGGCAGACATCTGAGAGCAATGGAGATGACTCAGACTTTGAACAAAGAATGTAGTAACTGAAACGTTGGCCTGCCAAGACCCATCCATTTAAAAACCCACTTATCCTGAGAAGGGTCTTGGGGAAGCTGGAATTGTCTGCAAAACACTAACATACACTGGACATGTTGTCAGTCCATCACACAGTGAACACTCCCACATTTGGGTCAATTTAGCAATGCCAGTATATCTGACCCATATATGTAAATCCAGCAATCCTAACTTCCTGAAAGTCTGAATAATTTTGAGGTAAGATTAAGAAAATGACTACAACATAAGGAAAATTCAACCTTTGTGACACAGAATAGCACACCAGAGTGCTGCCTTTTCATATTTGTAAGTTCTTATAAGCTGAAGGGAACATCTCATGAGAGCTATGATGTATGTGACGATGCTGCAAAAATGTGATTCTCTCTCGTGATCTAACTTCTGAACACCAGGGACAACGATCATCAACACAGTGACAAGAGTAGAGAAGAAGGAAAAAAAAAAAAAAGCCAAGGCACAATATGTCGACATTACATAGAGGTTAGTGCAAGTTCTTCCAAAGTCCATTTTGGAGTATTCTAGTTGTGGTCTTTTCTGAACTCTCTAAATGTACATAACTCACCAATTCCTACATCAATATGATTCTATGTGCTAGCGTCACCTAGAAGCTAAGGAATATGCAGAGGAGTACTGTGGGCATCACCATCTTTTTCTGATAGATGCAGTAGTTAGGCCAGCTCCTGAGCTGACCCCAAAATGAAAGGTCCTACATAGAAGGAGTAAAGTGGTGGCTAGTGGAAAGCCACAAAGGACATCACCTTAAGTGTTATCACCGTATGTAAGCACAAGGTGTTACCTCGTTTGCTGCTCTGCTTTTTATACTGAAAGCATAGGTGGGACGCATGATTTAGAGAGGCTGCAGTACTAATGCATTCATATTAGAAATGTAATAAATTAGACAGATTAGTAAAAGGCTGGCATCTTTTGTAAAATCAGATTACAGCAAACAGAAATGTGCCAAGGGGAGACAGAGGAGAGAGAATTAAGTGATGAGCACAGCAAAAATAACCTGTTTGGGGAAAAAAAAGATACATGTTATAGCAGCGTCTCATCTATCTAGTGTGTCAATTCGGGAGCCTAGATGGCGCTGCTGGCAGCTTGACAAAGTGGCAGGAAACCTGGCAAGTGCTGCTGGGAAAAGACAAGGGATGGAGGAGAAGGAGGAGGAGGAGGGGACTGCAAAGGAGCAAATGGGAGCAAGGACTTCTCCAACAGTGACGCTTCATTGTCTCTGTGAGGTTCTGAAATCCGGCAGTGAAGATAAGAAGCGACAGTGATGACATCATCAGGGCCCTGGCTAATATTGCCTCTGAATGTTGAGGGACATTAACAAGTCATCTGTCACACAGCAGGGGCACCTTTATGATGGTGCTGCTCAGTATGACTAAGATTAATGGCACCTTTGGGGGACTCGAGACAAGGCACATGAGCAGCCATGACATCTTAGGGCAATGGGTGGTGTGATCAACCAGCAGGGCTTAGCTGGCTGGGCACAAATAAGTAGTAATTTCAATGTATGGCAGATCGTTTACACAAATGGTATTTATTTGCCTCATACTTTTTTTCTTTATCACCAGTGAATCCTTTACATATCTGTACATTTGGATCAAAGCGAAGGGTGAAATGAATTGCTTCATGGACAAATAAAAGAAGCAAACTCAAAGCCCTTGATTAGCCATTACAGATGAGTCACCCCCTAGGAACCCAACTGGCACAGCAGTAGTCAAAGACCCTGGGATCCCCACTTGGATGTCACTTTATAAGTTTGTCACAGAGCAGCCGCCAGACAGCAATGACAGCCCTGCCACCTGAAAGCACGCCCCCACACTCCACTAATTTGACAACATCAGCCCCTACCAAGGCAAGCGTCTCTCATCGGGATGTCGAGGGCTTGAGGAGCAAGCGAATGAGGCTGTGAAACAAAAACAGCAGCAGCTGGCAGAAGGCAAACTCACTGACCTGGGTGGAAAGGGGTGAGGTGTGGCGTGTGTGTGTGTGGACAGCTGGGACCAGCCCATTTTTGACCACTGATTAATCGCAAATACTGTTAGTGCTTCTTTACTATTTCTTTCTGCTCTAATTCCACCTCTGATGTTCTCTGTGGATTTTCACAGCACTATTTGCTTCTATCTCAATGGCAGTTTTTTGTGACCAATTAGGATGGCACTTGATATTCCTGAATTGAATTTCAGCTGGGTGTTCACCAGATACTGAGTGCATGTAGGTTAAATGCCTGTACCCAGAGACTGACACTCTGCTTGATTGGTGTCTCTAAATTACAGACTTATGCAAGTATGTGTCAGTGCATTTTTGTAAATTTGCTTTGTGATAGACTAGTTCTCCCTTCTCCTTCCTTCACTTATCCTGTCAAGAATGGCTCCAGATAGTTAAAAATCAACAATGATAAAAAAAAGGCTAGGAAAATGGATTGATTGTTTGTTCTCACAATATGAAAGGCTATAAGGCACTATATAAACTAAACTTTGATTGAATAATGGAGGTAAATAAAATAAAAATTAAGAAGTGTCACTGGCACTGTCATTATCAAAGAATCTACTGTTACACAGTGAAAGTGTTTAAATAGAGTTAAGCAAGTTGAGCATACATTATCTCAGATTCTAAAGACCACATTCCTCACTTTCTGAACTCTGCTCACTAAAACCTAAAGTGGCCTGATATTCACAATGAGAACTAGCACTTACACAAAGGACAGTTGGTGTGCCAGTTTGGCACAGGAAAAGAAACTGCCTTGTTTAAAATGAGGAGTCCTCTGACCCAAGTCAACAGAATAAGACTCACAGCCAAATCAACTTGGTGAACTTTCATCCCTAAAAATGTTAAGCCCTGGAGAAGACTAGGATTTGTCACCTTTGTGTTTAACACTAACAATGTGGCCCTTTTTGCTTATATCTCCTGCCTGGCCTGACAAAGCATGACATTTACCAAAGACTGGGTTGCCCAACTTGCATCCATTTAGTCAATCTACTTTTTACACTGATGGGTAGCTGAAGGCCTTTTCTAACAGTTCTGTTAAGTACTGTTAACAGTACTTCTTCAAGCAAAAGAAGATTAAGAGGTGACATGATTGGAGTGTTTAAAATTATGAAGGAAATTAGTACAGTGGATCGAGACTGTTATTTTAAAATATTTTCACCAAGAACACAGGGACGCAGTTGGAAACTTGTTAAGGGTAAATTTCACACAAACTTTAGGAAGTTTTTCTTTGCACAGAGAACCACAGACACTTGGAATAAGCTACCAAGTAGTGTGGTGGACAGTAACACTTTAGGAATTTTCAAAACTAGACTTGATGTTTTTTTAGAACAATTAAGTGGATAGGAGTGGCAAGCTTTGTTGGGCTGAATGGCCTGCTCTCGTCTACATGGTTCTAATCCGGCCCTGGAATGGATAGTCAATTACAAGGCTCTAACCCACACTCACACCAGGTTATGTAACCTATTATCGACCCTCTATATAACCCTCTATATATCGACCCTCTGCAGTTCACATACCAGGAGAAGGTGGGAGCGGAGGATGCCATCATCTATATGCTACACTGATCCCTCTCCCACTTGGACAGAGGCAGTGGTGCTGGAAGAATTATGTTTCTGAACTTCTCTAGCACCTTCAACACCATCCAACCTCTGCTCCTTAGGGACAAGCTGACAGAGATGGGAGTAGATTCATATCTGGTGGCATGGATCGTGGACTATCTTACAGACAGACCTCAGTATGTGCGTTTCGGGAACTGCAGGTCTGACATTGTGGTCAGCAGCACAGGAGCGCCGCAGGGGACTGTACTTTTTCCGGTCCTGTTCAGTCTACAGTATATACATCGGACTTCCAATACAACTTAGAGTCCTGCCACATGCAAAAGTTCGCTGACGACACTGCTATCGTGGGCTGCATCAGGAGTGGGCAGGAGGAGGATTATAGGAACCTAATCAAGGACTTTGTTACATGGTGTAACTCAAACCACCTACAACTGAACACCAGCAAAACCAAGGAGCTGGTGGTGGATTTTAGGAGGACCAGGCCCCTCATGGACCCCGTGATCATCAGAGGTGACTGTGTGCAGAGGGTGCAGACCTAAAAATACCTGGGAGTGCAGCTGGATGATAAATTGGACTGAACTGCCAATACTGATGCTCTGTGTAAGAGAGGACAGAGCCAATCTCTACTTCCATGTTCTATAAGACGGTTGTGACAAGCGCCCTGTTCTACGCGGTGGTGTGCTGGGGAGGCAGCATAAAGAAGAGGGACGCCTCACGCCTGGACAAACTGGTGAGGAAGGCAGGCTCTATTGTAGGCACGGAGCTGGACAGTTTGACATCTGTGGCAGAGCGACGGGCGCTGAGCAGGCTCCTGTCAATCATGGAGAATCCACTGCATCCACTGAACAATATCATCTACAGACAGAACAGCAGCTTCAGCGACAGATTGCTGTCAATGTCCTGCTCCACTGACAGACTGAGGAGATCGTTCCTCCCCCACACTATGCGACTCTTCAGTTCCACTCGGGGGGGTAAACGTTAACATTATACAGAGTTATTGTCTGTTATATCTGCATTTTTATCATTCTTTAATTTTATATTGTTTTTTATCAATATGCTGCTGCTGGAGTATGTGAATTTCCCCTTGGGAATAATAAAGTATCTATCTATCTATCTATTAGACATCTAATATCAAGATAACATGAAAACACATGCAGTTAACAGGAATGTATTATTGTGTTCCATTTCCCTTGGAAGATGGGTGTCAGAACTGGGAAAAACGTTGCACCCGAGTTGACCATATTTCAGGAAAAGATTCAGAAAACCAATACAGATGCCTCTAGGGAAAACCTGTTGTGCTTGATTTTTTGGAATATAGAACACTACTGAACAAGTTGATAACATAACATATTACATGGTATTTTGTGCAAGCAAATACTGACTGTAGCAACATGTCTACAGATAGAAGTTGGATGGTATTGTATGTATGAATAATTGAATGACCTACAAATACACAGAATTACTAATAAACGATATAATACTAAAGCTTTAATTTCTGTTCACGTGTGGTGTAGCCATCTTGGATTTTGAGGTTGAGGTTGGTGATGCTCTCCCAACTTTCCATTGATATCAGACTTGTGGGGGTATTACAGTTGAAACTTCCTACCTGGAACTCAAATTCCTCTTTCCCAGTTCAAATGGAATGCAGCTTTAGAGACTCTGTTTACTGAACTCTCATCCATTGAGGTGTGAGGCGTCAATAACCACCATATCTTCCTAAGTCTGCCGTCTAACATGTTTCTTTCAGCCATTCTGTGATTCATTTGTTCAATTCGTATGTTATGATGCAAAAGGGCTGCACATTGGCACAGTGGTACCACTGTTGCCTTACAGTTAGGAGTCTAATGTTCATGTCCCAGGTCATCCTTGCATGGACTTTGCAAGTTCTCTCTGTGCATGTCTGGGTTTCCTCCCATAATCCAAGATATGCAGGTTAGGTGGATTGAAAATGTTAAATTGGCCCTAATTTATGTTAGTAAATTTGTGTTTATTCATCCTGGAAACCTGTTCAGGGACTGTTACCGTCTTGCACCCAATGTTTGCTGGGATAGGCTCCAGCTCCCCCACAACCCTGCTAAGGATAAAACAGGTCTGGAAAAAGGATGGATGGATGTTGCAAAAGCTCTTTTATTAATTCTAAAAAAAAAAAAAAGTACCAGAATAGCAGTGTCTTTCCTAAGAAAGTAGTGTCACACTAGGAGGAGCTGATGAAGTTCAAAACAACATGTTGGGGGTGGATAGTTATGTAACTCCCTTCACCTGCGTGCAGCTGAGATGCAGTGGGAGGTCCTGCTAGAAAGCAGGTGGGCACAGGGGGCCCTTTAAATGTGAGTCAGCTGCATGGAACAACAAGAAGTAGTACCACTTAAATTAATGGCACCTATAAGTTCTGGATCAGCCCTCCCGGTGACTCACATGATGCAGAATGTGTCGCTTCTACACAACTCCAGCTCTCTTAAAAAGATGAAATACTAAACAGTGAGTGAGAGTGAGGAAGAAAAAAAAAACAGCAACAGCAGCCAGACAACAGTGTGATCGTGTGGCTGCCTGCTCAGAGCAGGGTACTCAATTAGAGCTTTCTCGGGAGCCAGGGCATCCATCATAAAAACAGAGGAGCATCAGCAGTACGAAATGACATGGGCTTCACACAACTCAAGCAAAACAGCTGCAAAGTGTTGACCATCTCATGCGCAAAAAAAAAAAACTCTCTGCAGAAAGGTGACAAATGACTCCTCTTTCAATGAGACTTTTCTTTTCTTCTTTTTCATTTAAATAGACAATGTTGCGTCCCATTAAAATGGGACTATTAGAATGCCATGGAAATCAAAAAGGTTTCATGGGACATTTGCTCAGAGCTGTTTTTGGTCTGGTGAGACAGAAGACATCTGGTCCACGGGACCTCCTCTACCACCAGCTATCACACTTAATAAGCACAGAATTTGGTCAGTTCACCATGCTGGATCCTAACTTTTCTAAACAATAACCTGTTTCTGTGTTTGAAACAGAAAACAATCACATTCTCAACTATGAATGGCACTAAAATGAGACTTTGGGCTGTCCATTTACTTTAGGAACAGAAATCCAAAGTGTAGTAATATCTTTTTTAGCACATCCTCGGCAGGTTTCCACCATGCACTTAATACTGTAGGAAAAGTACTGGCCTTCAATAAACCCTGAACTAGAGCAGTCATCATAAAATGAATAGGTGGAATAATGTCTTTTTGTATCAAAGAGTGGTCCGAACAGCAGGAACCTAAGAAAAGAGGTAAAAGATCCATCTAATAACATGTAGGCCACACACATATATACTGCAAATAAACAAACACCCGGGCCGGTTTTAGGCCAATGGATTCTATTTGATTCAACTGGGTGACAGTTGCCACCTCCAGTGTTAAAAAATAAGGACTGTCCTACAGAAGAAAATGGGTGTGGGGACAGGGAGTAAAAAATAAACAGAAAATCTTGTGTCTGCCAACAAGAATAATGGACTTTTTTGATCACTGCTCAGAAGAACGTTTGACTTTCCCCTCCACCTTGTCCTTGTGACAACACAGCAGGCATCAACTTCCCACATTTATTGCAAATACACCCAACAGTTATTAACTATTGTTGTTTTTTTTTAATACATACAAATGTATTAGAACATATTCTTGATTATTAATATGAAGTAATCTTAAATCCAGATCCAGGCCTGTAATTGTTACAACTGGACCTGCAGCCACACAAAATACTTAAAGAGTCGTACAAACAAGTAAGCATGTCACCCTGAGTGTAACGGTACAAAAGCATGGCCACACATAGACATATACAACCAGAGGAACACACCACATCTAAATCCAGGTTCACTTACACCTACTCTTTACAAATGGATATGCTTGTGAAGCTCCATCAACTGCCATTTCAATCAAAGCTATAGCTCTACTTCTTCTGAATCGCTTTCCAGAACTTTTCAATGTTCTCTGTTGTACACCACACTGGCATCTCCTCTCTGGTTTCAGATGATTTCCATTTTTAGGGGTTGCAGCGTGCAGCCGGGGCCCTTGCCCTCGCCGGGACGCCTCCACGCTGGCAGCGTTACCTCCCCCGGGACATTAGATTGCATGCCCCCTGGTTGCAGCGGTGCCTCAGACTCCTGCACAGCTTCATGGGAGTTGGAGTTTGGTGCAGCCCTGTTAGGATTGGCAGACGCCACCAGGGGGTGCTGCAGCAGGAGCTGCTGAGCCCTTATGGGCAGTTCTTCTGCCACACCCAGAAGTGCTGCCGGAAATAAGTAATCAAGCACCTGAAGCACTTCCGGGTACCTTATAAAAGGAGCCAGCAGCCACTACTCGGGGAGCCAGAGTCGGAAGGAGGAAGACGAAGCTTGACCAGAGGAGTGGACGAGAAGGAAAAGAGTGAAGGAAGAGAATATTGTATTGTGCAGTGTTGGAGCTTTGGATTGTGTTGGGCTTGTGGGAACTGGGAGGGCGTTGCCCACAAGGTAAAAAGTAAAAAGAAAATGTGTGTGGCCTTGAACCTGTGTCCCACGCTTGTCTGTGTTCTAACGTTCAGGTGGCAGTGCCAGCCTGGGTGGTCCACAGGGTGTTTGCATAAAGTGCTAAGTGTTGTCATCCTGTCTGTCTGAATGAAACAACTCAGTCCCCAGGTGACAGATTTAATTAAAATATGGTAAACTTATTCTTCACAGACATTTACTGAGAAAGTTGCATTTTCATTGAGATAATTAAAATATCAAAATTGAGTTACCTCAAATATAGTACACTGTCTACTTTTTTTTTAAATTACATAAACTCCTATTCAAAAGCATTGGTGAATTTTCAAAATCATCTCTCCTAAAACTGAGGAACATTCCATGCGATCTCAATTACTGAACAATTTACTGTTTCAAATATATCTTGATAGATGTCATTTCATGATATGCATTTCTCTCTCTACAATGAAGTAAACAAACAAAAATTTTAAATGTTCCAGGTCTGAAAACAGCTCACCATATCCCCACACGCACCCGAATGTTACACCACGCATACATTTTCTGGTTTGTTTCACTTTCTGATTGTGCTGCTTGTCTGTCACTACTGTTCTTGGTTCTGCTGAAATTTTAATTGTAGTCGACACCAGAGTTTATCAATTTAATTCTGTATTGTAATCTTGGGTCCTTGTGATGGTTCCACTGATAAAAGTGCCGTATAAAAGAAAGACCAAAGGATTGATAGAAGCTTGCAGAGAATCTGGGCTACAGATTAATGCTGGGTGGTTCTCCTGTCAGCTCTCACCTCATTCTTGGTCGGTTGTTCATGCCACAGCAAATGAAAATTGAGGGCAGCACAAAGCAGATGTGGGTGGTGCTGTGAGTTATGTCTAACAGAGGCAGCCTGCTTGTTCGACTCCTGTCATCTGTTTGGAGTCTGCACATTCTCTCCATGTCTGTGTTAGTTTTCCTCCCACATTCCCAAAAGCACACAAGTTAGGTTAATTCTCAGATCTTAATTGGTAAGAGTGTGAATCTACCCTCCTACAGATGTGGCACTCTGCCCCATGCTGTTTCCCAGCTTGTACCCAGTGCCATAGGCTAGGACCCTGAATCCAAGTGACATTGAAGTGTATTAAGTGGGTTTAGGAATAAAACAAGATGAAACAGAAGAGATGTTCTGTATCATTCACAAGCTGTTTCTTTTGGTCCATAGGTAAATCTGCATGCATGCTCACTCACCAAGGATGGCCTTAATAGATCAATCACACTGAGGAGGGGCTACGCACTCTTTGCCACATTTGGGCAGACTTCTCATTGCCTCCCCTTTCTCTTTTATTGCTAATCATCGAACCCATCCCAGTGGAACACTACAAGAGAGGAAAGCTACACAGTGGAGTGATTTTTATACTTGCTGCAGATTCAGTCATCTGCTGATGTCTCTGTGACTTTGAATTGTCACCAGCTGCTCTCTTTATCCTCAGGGACACACAGCAAAAATACTTGTGGGACAGGCATCACTGTCATGTAGGTTATTTTTATTTTAATCCCCACCCCCACCCCCATTGTGCTTACCTACTCTGTAATGTCACACTCTTGCTGTCATTTGCCACATGGAGGATTGGATGTTCCCCTGTGCCCTGAGGCTGTTTTTTATTGTGTTACAGCAGGAAAAAAAGCAGATAGCAACCCTAGTGCCAAACACCATGGCTCAAACCCTTGACCCTCACTTTATTCCCCACTTTTATAAATGGCTCAACAGTCAAATCTTGAGTTCCACGCAATCTAGGAATTCAGACCACTTACTATTCTCAATGGCTAGAAAGGTACGGCTCACAGAATAACGTTCACTGTCATTTTACATGTTCCTTTATTTAAACACCTTCAGAGAAAAAGCAACCACTGGTCAGGTTTGGCCCAGTGTCACAGAGTGCAATGGTAAATGTATATGGATGTAGCAAGTAGCCACTGTGAACAGAGGACAGCTGTCGGACTTTGGCACAATCCCATTTTTTTCCTTCATGTTCTGTGGTTGATTTTATTCATTTTTATTTTTGCCTGATCACTGAGTGCAGCAATTTATTTCACTCTGCTATCATTCATAGTTATGTCAAAAGCTGAGCAGTACAGAAATATATAATCTCTCTAAACTTAGAAGACATGAATTTGAGCTTTGCTGCATCCCCTTGGAGCAGCACACTGCTACATGGATCCATCTTCCATCTGTCTGCTTGTTGTCTATGTGGGCTTCATACATTTTCCACCTTCGGTGGGTTTTACTTCTGGACTCTGATATTTTTTCATATCCCAAACACATGCATATTATATTACTTGACAATTCAATGTAGGAGTGTGCTTGAGTAGGCCCTGGGATGTATTAATAGACAAGGATATTTCCTGTTGTGCACCAAAAGCTGCTGGGATAGTCTCCAGCCCCCTTGAGAACATGAATAGTATAAAAGGAGTTTGTGAACATTATGTCAAGCTACTAATAATAAATGAAGAAAAAGACAAAATGTAGAAAAGGAAGCAAAAGCGAGCAGCAGTTTCAATGTATGGACTCATCACTATGTACATCCAGAGAGTGTACAGACGCACTCAAGAAGGCTAGTAGGATGTTAACTTATATATCATATTGTGTGTTCTATAAGTCTAAGAATGTAATGTTAAAGTTAGATAACCTATTTGTGAAGACTCGCCAGGAGTACTGTGTTCAGTTTTGGTCTCCATATTACAAAAAAGGCAAAGCAGCTCTAGAGAAAGTCCAGAAAAGAGTGACTAGGCTGATTCCACAATTAAAAGTTGTGAGCTGAGGAGAGACTGAAGGAGCTGAACATTTTCTGTTTAAGCAAGGAGAGATTAAGAGGGGATGTGATTGAACTGTTTAAAATTATGAAAGGAATTATTACAGTGGATCGAGGCTTCTACTTCAAAATGAGTTCAACAAGAACACGGGGACACTGTTGAAACTTTTAGGACCAAATTTCACACAAACATTAGGCATCTTTTCTTCACACAGAGAACCATAGACACCTAGAATAAATTACCTAGTAGTGTGGTGGAATGAAAGAACTTTAGGGAGCTTCAAATCTAGACTTGATGTTTTTGTCACAATTTTTCTAATGTATGGACCCCCTGAATATAACAATTGTAGGCAATTGAGTTCTTGTTGGTGACTACATATATTGCATTATTGTGTTTCCACTTTCTTATCTAAACTCAATATTATAACAGACTGTTAATTCTTCTCCTCTTCATTCTCCGGTCATGGTCAGCATAACTGTTATCTGATATACTCATCCTGGTCTTGGAAAGCATAACAAATGCCAGAAGACAACGTTATTGATAGTGACTGACCCAGTGTCATAATCTAGGTATGGACACTAGCCTTCAGAATGCTGTAGGAGGAGCTGGGTGACCATGGTATAGGTGAAATATATTTTGGCTTTTCCTTTTTCAGAGAACTTGGAACCCTAAATGTTTACTTCTCTGAGATCTTCATCACCTGAGGTTTTTGTTTTCCTTTCCTCTGTCACCAATGCATATTATGCTACATTTTAAGTTACCTTACCCTTCAGCAGTACAGGCCTTAATATTTAGTAACCTATGAATGTCCACCTTTTCAGAAATAAGTGTTTGTTTTTTACTTTCACTAATTTATATTGCAAAAATTAATCTAAGAATATCATTACATTATTATTTTATTATTAAACTTAAACTGAATGTACAGTATAAAGTCACAGGCTGGCAGCAGAGGAGCTACAATTGATTGTAGTTTGGTCTTAGCTAATTTGCAGAAGAATATAGGAATGAATGTGGACCACCACGGAGCACCATGTGGAGATCAGCTAGTAAAAGGGCACTATATAAAAGAAAGAATCCTTTTTTCATCTTTCCTGCACTTTTTTGTTATGTTGGTGAAGAGTAAAGAGTTTTGAACTGAAGAAGGAAAACCGACAGATATGGTTATCACCCTACTTTTTCATTAAATAAATCTCTTTGAGCGAGAGACAGAAATGCACCCTCCAGAAAGGACTTCTAATGAATTATTAAATTATGAATAAAGGAGCCATTGAAAGGGCTTAGAAGGCAAAACTTCAGTTTTACTCTGGTATTCTGTAGGCACCATTAACTCAGCGGTATATGTTAAGCGGCATTATAGCCTATGTGACATGACCAAGAATGAGTCTTTTACACATAATGTCACTCTACTTTCCTTAAGTCATGGCCACGCAGCCATTTGGGTAAGGCAAACTTTCTTTTAGCTCAACGAGAAGTGCACTTACTTTTACTGCTTTGTGGCTGCATAAAATCGGCTTTCATGAATCCCAGACAAGAAGCAAACAAACTATCTTACTTCAAAAAAAAAAAATCCAAAAAACCGCAAAAACCTTCGGCCATCATCCACTTGAAAATGAGAGATCCCACTGCCTGGAGGTGATCTTTAAATTTTAAGTCCTACTGAGGAGGGACAAATTTATGACAAATGTATAAGCTAAAACATCCAAAGAGACTCCATATACATATATACACATTATATATATATATATATATATATATATATATATATATTATATATATATATATATATATATATATATATATATATATATATATATATATATATACACACTGTGAAGGACAGCCGGGTCCCATGCCCGGCAGGGACGCCCCTGCTACATCTGTTCCGGGGGAGCAGCCATGGACACTTCAGTACCTCCCCCGGGACGCTTGGTGGCAGCCTCCCTGGCGGACGATGATTCCCCAACCTGGCACATGGCTCCATGGGAGATGGAGTCCTCCACAGCCTGGTTGGGGGCTCGGATGGCCGCTAGGGGGAGCTGCATGGAGTCTGCAGCCCGGCTGGTCAAATCTGCAGCCCCACCCGGAAATGCAATTAGGACCAGGTGATCAAGCACCTGGAACGCTTCCGGGTGGGATATAAAAAGGGCCGGCCACCACCACTCAGGGAGCCAGAGTTGGGAGGAAGGAGACAAAGCTTGCGGAGGAGTGGTGGGAGAGAAGACTGTGTTGTTGCTGTGATTGGGATTGTGCTTTTGGGACTGTGTATTGCCTGTGGGTCATGGGAAAGACGTGTGCCCACGGGTGAAGAAAAATAAAAGTCCTTGTGTGTTTTATACGTGCCTCTGTGTCATTCTGTGCCGGGTCGGGCGCCTATATAGCGCCTTTTCTACAACATATATACACATATACGGTATATATATATATATATATATATATATATATATACTATACTATATATCAGATGAAAACGCCATCAACAGACACTTGGACATAAATCCAGCATATGCCAACTTAAGAAGGACATGTACACAATAATTAAACTATACAACCCCCCCCCCCCTTGATCATACTGACTTAGTCACCTCCACCCCCCCACCCCCACCCCCACTGAATGTGTTGCTATATATTGCCTTTGATTCTTGTAAGTCTAAGCATTATCCTCTGATGAAGACCCCTGATAGGGGTTGAAAGCTCAGGAATAAAAAAAAAAACTATTTTATGATACGTGATTCGTTTTTTCTCCCTTCGTGGATCTCCAGCTGCAAATATGCAAACCGTATCACAGACCTTCTCTTCCATATACATATATATACACATATACATATATATATATATATATACATATATTTTGTCAAATGATTGGACATGGGTGATATATCATCAGATAGAGCTACGACATCTTTAAAGTGATGAAGTCAGTTTGTACTACTTTTTGTTCTCTGTGTTTAACAAATCTGTATCTTTATATGTACTAATTCTTCATTTATTAGTTAGAATAATCTATATATGCACTTTAATGGAGAATTTGTTCACAGCGTTCTGTGCCTGCACTCAGTGAAGAGCGCTGTACAAAAGTAAGCTGTATTGTATTGCATAAGGTATAGTGCTACTTGGTGCTTCCAGGGGCACAACATTGCAAGCCTGAACCCTGACTGCATTAAAACTTATCTAACAGTAGCTTTGATGAGGTCTTTGCCTGAAAATATGTTGTATCTAGCTGTAGGATAGGAGCCAAGATGCATCAAAGAAAGCAGTAAAGTATTGGAGGCTAATGGTTTTGGACTGCACTCAAGGTGCTCTTCAGGACAGGGCACACAAGATTTTTTGTTTCAGATTATGGTGGCCAGACGAAAACACATGAGAATTGTCCAATGTATTTGGAATGCCTCCTGTTTAACCAGCATAAAATCAAAAATGGGAAATTTAGAAATCCATTGCCTGGCCCCCGATTTTCAATCCAAACATTGTGTCTCTTTCGTAAAAATCTGCTATCATCGTCATAATGTGAACAGAAGATTAAAAGCAATACAATTTAGCATCTTAATGAAATGAAAAAAATGACAGTATGAACTAAAAGCAACCAGGAGCTCCTCGCTTTGGTATTCATTTGATATGAATGTTTTGCCTCCTTGTACAGTTGAGTGCAGACAATGAAGCATCACAAAGAAGAGAAAGCTGGCTAGAATACGGTGATTGTGTGAGCTGGCAGACTGGCAAGATTATACAGTATGTATGGAGAAGAAGCAGGACACCAGTGGGCCTTTTGGCTTACAGCACTCCCTGCCTGCCCAGCTTTTAGCTCTAATGTACATTCCACAGTATTTTATTATCATGCTCATAATTCAAGAAGATGGCAAAATTCAAGGAGAGAAAAGCCCTTTGGCTCAAACAGCTTTGCCAAATAATATGGGTAGCTGGGCATGTTCACTTTTCACATGTTTAACACATTCTACCCACTCCTGCCTTATTCATTCTTCCCTCTACTGCTGAACAAACAGCAGCTAGTGTAAAACAAAACAGTCATATTTAAGAAGACACACTTTGCCAGGCTGCATTGAACTACATCAATTTCCCGCAGGTTCTAGCTCCACTGAACAATGGTCACCTGCATACTTGCTCACTCAGACTTGTAAAACATCACACAGCCTCTTATTAGAGCAAATTACGAAGGACAAGCTGCATTCCTTTATCAGTAGCTGTGCAGCTATTCTCCCATGCAAACTACCGGTAATGATGCGTGCAATAAAATTAACACAGCATGTCCAAATTCCGCTACCAATCACTAGAGAGGCAGGTTTTTAAAAAGCAGCAGCAAACAAAACAAAACAAGCTAAAAGAATAAACTTGTAGTTGATGACTCCTGCAGTTTTATATTTCCATCTGTTCAGGGTAAACCAGAACTAAATGACAAGAATTATTTAAAAAAAAAAAAAAAAAAAAAAAAAAAGTGAGAGAGAAGGGGAAGAAATGCCACATCAGCGTGTCACTCCATTTAATTTGCATTGTGAAGCCTGCATGGTGAAAAGGCAGCTCACTTGCCTCCTGCTAGGATTTATGTACAACTTGGATAATGCAGTTTTTTGTCTGATAAGACCGCTATAAATCAGGTTTTTAATGGCAATGGATTTCAGCACTGTACCTTTCAAATCTGGGTTATCTCGTGGAAAAAAAAAAATCAAATCCCTGTTTCCCTGGCCAAGCAATCATCATTAGCAGAATGGGATTCAAGTTCAGTTTGTCACTTTGCAATGGCTGAGATCAGTCTTGACTGGTGAAGAGGAGGGGTGGGGTGTGGTGAGAGACGCTCTGCTGCTCAGTTCTGCCCAGGCTGCCAATTAGCACGTACTCAAATGTGGGCCTTTCTTTGGATTTTGATATATGGACTACAAATTTCTCAATGTGTTTTCTTTAGCTTTCTGGGTGTTACCTTTTCATACTTGGGTAATTTAAGTTACCAGTTTCAGTGGCAGCCTATCTAAAACAGATTTGTTATTTTATATTTTATAATATAGTTCTCTTCAGTCTAAAATGACCTTCCATGTCATAAAGGTATCTCAATGCCCCACATTTGTCTCTAAACCCTGCATGCATCAGGCATCATGATGTGGGGTGCTATCATCTACAGTGCTTGGTTATATCTGGTGTTTGTAGCATGCGAACTGACAAGTGCTCTCTACATCAGTGACATCATATAGCTGGTCCTGCTCAATTATTGCCTGAAATGAGAGATGTGTTCTGCCACATTTCTGACCCTTTCATTGTTTTAGACTAATCCAAAGAGACAACTTTTCAGTTGTGCTTGTCTAGCGCCTCACATAAAACCGGGCAGCTAGCCATGTCAACGTTTCATTATTTTTTTTGCAAACGTAATGATGAACTAATCCACTAAATCTCTTCTCAAAAGTTCCCAATAGAATGTGAGGAACAATAATGCAGTATTATAAGTATACAACGACGACAGAGGAATGAGGGGGAAGAGATAGCCAGGACAAGATAGACAGAGTGAAGGATGAAGGCTCAGTGGTAGTATACCATATTGGGTACAGATAGTCCCATCAAAATTCTGTCAAATTAATATTGCAAGCTTAGGATTGGGTCTTTTGACATTCCTTAAAAATCTGGAAATAAGGAATCTAGCTTCTGACCAGCAATTGGAAGGGGAGAAAGTGAAATCATGCAGCTCACAAAGTTAAAGAAGTCTACATTCTTTTTAAAAGTTAGATAATTTTAAAACAAATCCATCAGCGCCTGCTCCCAACCTCCTCCTCCTCCTCCTCATTATAGTAGGGTATGGTCATACTATCATTTGATTCTTGGTTTGGAGCCCTGCCTGTCCTCCGATTAAGATTTCATCTTCCAATTGGGTTAAAGTTTTCTGCCTTTGTGGTCTAATAACTCCATCTTTGGCAGAACACACAAAACATTTTGCTTGAAATTTTTTGTATGTCTCTCTAGACTAAAATTTTATGTCGGGTGATTAAACTTTTCTCTCCTATTAATGGATATAGTGTCAAATGCATGGATATAGTTGGGCCTATTACAGGGACTGATTTCAAGGGTGATTTGAGTGTGGCCCTGTCCTTTATACATTTTCTTCTTCTACTCTTAGACCCGATGACCATGTTCTAAGAAAACAGAGAAGTAACCTTGCCTTAATCCACACCTAAGTGTCTGCCTCTTCTAGTCTGCCATCTTAACTCTCCTGATCTACAGAAAGTGTTTGCCATTTGAATATTAAGCACATTGGTGCTAATCAACTCTCTGGATCAAATTCCATTTACTGTTAGCTCAATTTCAATATATAACATTGGGTTACCTTGTGGTCACCCATACTTCCTTTGTCTTGTTGTTGTTTCCCTTACAATGGACATCTTAATTCAGGAGAGTATCATTAACTCTGTGTTCTACGTCTGAATCAAATCAGACATTGCTCTGGAGACATGTTTACTGTAGCTTCTGGCAAATATCCCCTGCAATCACTCTTCTCAAACAAAGACTTTATCTATGCAGAAAGGTTATTCTCCACTGAGACATGAGTTAGAAATGAATTAGTGGATAAACAAAAAAACACTACATTTAAAATGTGTGCCAGGCCCCATGACCCTGTACTGAAATAAGTGAATTTAGAATATGAGTCAATGAACGAATGCCAGTGTGTCCTTTATCCATTCAAAAATGATTACATCCAGTGAAAACCCTGCAGGACTAGGGAACAACAAAAGGCCACCAACATAATGTTTGACCTGATCTGTTTTATACTGTGGTAAAAAGGCACGGAGTGAACTCAGTGTGGTGCCACGGCTCTTATACATCCAGTTTTACCTTCGTGTAGCTTTTCTAATTGTTGTTAGAGGGGACCATGTCCTTTAAACATATGATGTGGCCCAAAGTATTGGTTTCTCTTTTTACTGTTTACACAGGCGTGCATTAATTTAAAACTTTCAGTTAGCATTGTGTAGGTGTGTGTCAGACGCTTCAGTAACTTTCTTTAAAATATTGTATGGGCGTTACATTAGCACCCACTTAACCTAATCATTTATTTGTGTCTGTGTGGGCTCATGTTGTGTTTCCCAATATCTGATGTGTGCATGTGAATTTGCCAGAATGCACATACTTGTTACTGGTTTATTTCCCAGTTTTACCTATGAAAGTTTCCATTTTAACATGCTGTAAAATGAAAGTGAGAGAGTGTATTATATACCATTGTTCAACGAATAAACCGTAATGTTCTAGCAGAAATTCACCGCAGGTTGACAGAGAGTGTCTGCGGTCCATAGCTGATCTAAGTAGGTGAGGGTGTTATAAAAGAATAGTGAAGCTTAGACCTAATGAGTGTAGGTGTGCAGGAGGAAAGCCATGTGGCTGCGGAGAACCTAACGTGGAAAATGGCTAATTGCTTGTTTATGTGCACCAGCAAAATCAGCACAACCATCCCACATTGAGGCTCAACGGTTCATTTAATGAGAATAAACTCACAGGGTTATAAAGGGTCTGGGTAGTTCATAGTGGGGCAAGAAAGAACTTGTGAGAAAGAAATCAAGGTTACACAGAGAAAGAATGCAGAGTAGGGCTGGAGCCAGTGAGGGGTGAAGAAGGTAAGCAGTTAGGCAAGGCCCACAGAGGGGCATTGGTAGAGACCTTCCAGGGGCGGATGAATCCCTGCCGATCTGCAGAAGCAGGGATGATCAAGTTCTATATGGAATCCACTGGACTGAAAGAAGGTGGCAAGACAAAGGAGTCAAGTTCAGAATGTCCCAGAGGTGAGGTAGCTGGTACGGCAGTCGGTTATGGACCGTGTATGCTGGTGTCTAAGCCCTGCTGAGCCAGCCTCTTGGTTCAGCAGGGTAAGATGGCAGAAAGAGAAAAAGAGCACTGGGGAATGAAAGGGAAGAAAACTGATTCGGACTGATTTTATCCTTAAATTTAATTATTAAATGGATTTATCTATTTATTTCAACTTCTTCACACTGCACTGTTTTTAAGAATTATTTATTGAAGTGTCTTTGAATTGCACTTTGTCTTTGGACACTGTTTGCTAATAAATACACACTTCACACTTTGTGCACCATACTTATTGCTTGTGTCTTCATTCGCCCTAGTCCATGTCAGTATGAATATCAACGTCCCAGATAATGGAAGAGGCACATGACTGTGGGCACCCAGGTCATCACAGTTCCTCATGAAGGACTAAAAGTGGATGCAGAACTGTTTCAAAGATGGGTGCTCATAAAGGTTGAGAACCAAAAGTGCCTGTAGAGTCTATCTCCATTTGCTTATATTCCTGAACACAGAAATCTGAGAGCGTGACTGCAAATCTCTAAAAGAAAACCTTATCTTGATCCATATGCCACTGCAGACGTGAATATTTATTTCTTCCTGGCACACTACTTCATGTTGAGAAAATGGAAATAAGGAAGGGGGTAGAGGAAACTTGAGGGCTCTGAGCCAGCCTTCTGTGAAGGACACTATATTTAAAAACAAAAAATGCAATTTATAAATCATCAAGTTTTTAAACTACTAGTCACTCTACACTGTATTTTATTCAGAAGGAAGAATGAACAATTCCATTCCATACAATTGGCTGTTATGATCAACCTATAACTAACTTTGCAATTATACAATCTTCAGTAACGTAAAAAAAATCTAATTTGCAGTCATGCACATTATCCTCATGTCTGGCGGAAAGCATTTTCTCAAGAGTTTGTGAAATTTTACACATAAGGCAATTAATATAAGGTGTTGGCTTCTGTGCCCCTAACTGCTGAAAATTAAAGTCATGCCTCTGGTGACACCAAAATGGCTCTCATAGTACTTCATCATAAATATTAATGCAGCATTGTTTTGGACTAAAATAAGTGACATTTGGATGTGTGACAAAATGCATCTCCAAAAAGCACGATTCCCTTGTGAAGTAACAGAAGGAGTGGCATTGCCATTCCAAGTGACCAGTGCCAGAGGCAACAGAGTCTCATCAGTGTTCTCAGAGTTTTAAGATTTAAAACCTGAGCAAAAAAATACATAAATAAATTAAAAAAACTGCCTGACATGCATTCAACATGTTCAATTAAAGCAAAAGTATATCCTGCTTCCTGTAATCATTAACCTTGATTCTCCACATAGCTCGAGTATATGAAATCAAGTGGCATGTTATAAAAAGCTCCAAAAAACTACTGAATGCAATTAAACAAAGAGAACAGAAGCTGCTGTCAGGGGCTGTTTGCTCAAAGCTGGCACACTCAAAACAAGGAGATCAGGACACAACGATTTCTAGTCACATAAAGTAGAAGAGTTCTGTTTACTCAGCAAGGGAAGCAGCAGCCGCATGGAACGGGTGACCGACATCAACAGTGCTTTGACAATATAGCACAAGAAATCCAAAATGTTTGTTTTCATGTTTAGGGGGGATGACTGTTTGCTTTTACCACCAAAAGAGAGCTGTAATTAAACAATACACCTTCGTGAAAAAACACAGCTTGGCAGAAGAGAAATCTGGAGCACAGGCAGGGGGAGGGGAGCGCGTTAAAATGACTCGTCTTCAGTACAACTGTGTCCATCCCTGGAGATCAGCTGATCCTTTTCTCATCCTTGGCCCTGCTGCACCTGACACAAGCTCCTCACGCTCCCTAATCATATTCTATTGTGGGGACTTCATGTCTCCAGAAATAGGCTAACATTTTAACCACAGTTCCTTTCTTTAGGAGATGAGCTTGCAAAACAAGAACCTTGTGATGGGTACATACACAGCTAAGGGGGGGATGCAAGTCACATTTAAGTAAAATATTTGTATTACAAAGCCTGGAACTTGTAAGACATAAAAATGGCAGAGAGAACATAACAAAAACAACTCCGATCTAGGTGGTGAATGTGCTTAAAGCAGCAGTTAGTCAGTCTCACAAAGTCACTTGCGTTGCTAGTGTTTAAAAGGCAGTCTGAAGATCTCAATTAAAACTCTACTGTGATGCCTTCACTCAGTTCTGAATCTGCGTCAATGCCTTGGCTATGCCCAATATCCTTCCACCTTACAAAAAAGTGCATTTATTTGCAAAGGAGGTGTATACACGGTACCAATCTTCTAACTTGTGTGAGTGAGTTTCAAAACACGCCATACAAACTGAGATCATTTCCTTTCACAATTTTCAAGCAGTACAGTAGCCCCTGAGACTTAATTAGAACCTCAGATCATAAGGGATTTGGATGCCCTTCCTTATCTTTCTCTGCTTGATAATTTGTTTACTTTGAAGCAAAAGCCACAAAGCTTTCCATCTTCTGCGCCATTGCTCCTCCATCTCCAGACAAAATATGAAAATAACCAGACAAGAGTTTCCATCTACAAATGAGAACAGTTCCAGTTTCAGCTACTCTTTTAGATAAACTCGTGGTTTCTGTCAATAAAGCAGCACATGCATGTTTCAATGTAGCTATTACATTTTACATGTGCAAATTATAGTGCAGCATCTGTATAAAATGTAGCTTTCCGAGTTTTTTCATCTTGAATTGGTTCTGCTGTAAAATTAAAGTACAAGTCGAGCAGAACACGGTGTAAATATACAATATACTTCATTTCAGAAGAGAAGAATTTCCAGTTGTAAAAGCACATGCTCTGTTCAAACTAATTAATGTATTTTTACCTAAGCCAAGCGAGCAGCATATGGATATCAACATTTTGAGTAAATATAACATTCAAAAGACAAAATAGTAACAAAAAATAAGTAGTTGTAGTATATATATATATATATATATATATATATATATATATATATATATATATATATATAACATCAGATTAATATTTTGAAAATAAACGTAAATATATAAACCTTCTCAACTAGCAAATATATTACTCATGTCCTAAGCAATATTCTCAAGCGAACTGAAGTATTAAACAGGGCTCAGCAGATTCTAACCAGTCCTGAGTACAGTTGACACTGATCTTCTGAACTCTGGTCTCCGTACACTACTGCCGGCATCTTAAACCTTCACATCGTTCGGAATGACTTATTTGTAATTATGGAACACGTCTCAGTTATTCATGGCTTCTTGTCATTAACGGTTTCAGCAAATTAACGCAGTTATAACAAGATTTTTAAAGGTCATAGATCCTGTACACGAGATCGCTGCTCAGTTACTGTAGATAAACGATTGCCCTAACACATTTTCTAGACGGGTGCTTTTAATGAACACTTCTAAGAAAGCATGTGCTTGACTTGCCGAGACACTTGGGTGGAACACATGTTCGGAAGACCACTCTAGAATGGATTTCATGGCCGGAGCAGCAGGTGTGCTCTACAAATTGCACACAATGTTTAAAATCTCTAGAACCAGGGTAAAGCAATCTGAAGTGAAGAGGACGTCAAGCATATCCCTTGTCCAAATTTCGGGGACCGGTATCCAATGTACGTTCAAAAGATGTAAGCCTAACAAAGCAGCGAGAATGTATTTCCTATACGGCGGCTTTAAAATCCGTTACTGTAGTGACAGTAGATTTACTCGAGGCAGTATCCAAAAGATCGGCGTAATGGATCTCTGGTTCCGCGCGTTGAGAGCTAATGACGACAGATCTGGAAAGCACATTTAGACATTCTCTTGCAGTTTAGAAGGTTCAAATTCCAAACCAGACTAAGAAGTTCCGAAGAAACACCGAAGCCCCGGGTTACAGAGTCACTTCGCTAGATGTAATAAAGCCTTGCCGCTAAATCCGATGCCTAACCCCACGTAAACCGTGAATAAGGCACGTAACCATCTGGAGAAAGCATGATCAAAACTGACTCTAAACGTCCAGCCGGGTGCTCTCTAAAAAGCCTGACCGTCTAATTGTACCAAACCGAAGGCGAGCAGTGTTTTCTGAAAACTCCAAACTTTTACTCTTTTGTCCTCAAGACAGAAACGCGCATTCTTCTAGTGGCTTAAAACTGCCCTAGTTGCACTAAAGAAGAGTATCAAGGTTCCTATCTTTCTTGAACCCAATATCAACCGACATGGCTATCGTAAGAAGCGCCGGCGCACACCCCAGCATCAGCAGCAGCCCTGCCACCTCGCGATCGTTCCTCTTAATCACAGCGCAGTGCTCGCGGCTAACAAGCGCTTCTTAACCCACCTTTGGCTGCGAAGACGTAGCTCAGCCCCGCCGTCACAAAAATAAACACCCAGAATAGCGTAGGATTCTTCATGCCGAGACTCAGGGACGAAACAAGCCTCCTGTCTACTGCTGCCTTTTCTCGTAGTAGCGGCAAGACCAAAACTGAATAAGGTGAGTATGAAGAGCCGAGAGCCAGGAAGAGACACACACTTATGTCGAAAAGCGCTGCTGGCTCACTGCTGATCAGTCATTCTGAGAAGACTGGAGCGCAGACTAGCGCACCCCAGGACCAAGCCGTGACGTCACGGGAGGAGTGTGCTTAATATTCATGAGGTCTTCAGTTTTAGACCTAAGCAAACTCGCCTTGACGGGTCCGTTACAAACAATTGCCGGGACCCTCGAGCTTCACATTAGCTCGTCATTTGAACTGTCCCTCAGCATGTTTGTCAAGCACTGCTTGTCTATGTCATTTAATATTACCATTAGATTATGCCAGTCTTATACAACGTTTATTCATCGCCAGACGATCAAAAGAGATCTTACAGTTAAAAGTGTAGAGATCAATCGACAGCAGCCTAGTTCATGTATTTTATTATTCAGAGGCTATGTGACCTTCAGGACCATCACTGGGAGCACGATTCTAACTGTTCTACCAATTTGGATCAGTATCGATGGAATATACGTGATTATCGGGAAAAGTGTAAATTACGATCCACCTACCTTATTATATGTCAGTCTAGGCCGTTCAAGAAAGGGAATTTTTGGTCGTGATAATGGAATAACGGCGTTTACACCGTATATGCGAGGGATTAGGATTGTGAGGTAACGGGGTCCCACCCTGTAAGTAAAAACTGAATTTTGCTTGAATTATCCTTTCCAATTCCACAATGACAGTTTGGCCTCGTCCTCTTTTAGTCTGCATATTCTGAACTTGAGCGACTTCCTTGAATTGCTATAACTAACTTCAAGTCTGTCAAAAGCAAATTGCATAAAGTAAGCATCTGCTCAGTTTCCTACAACACAAACAAGTGCCGATATCTATCTATCTATCTATCTATCTATCTATCTATCTATCTATCTATCTATCTATCTATCTATCTATCTATCTATCTATCTAGCTATCTATGATCAGCCTTTATATTGTGCAGAACATTTAACTTGCAGTGTCCTAGGGCGACTTTTGCGATCAACATTGGAACGACAATAAAGGAGACAATTTCAATCAATAACCTTTTTATGCATTTGCAATTATTTCCATATAGCAAATGAATGTGTAGACCCAGTCTGAAAACATGTAGTGGATGCAGTAGAATTTCCTAAGTATCATCAACCAAAATGCGTTAGAGAGAATGTTAAGAATGAGTGAAAAATAAATAATATAATTTGTTAAGGGTTATTAGGTGAGTATTGAAGAGCAGGTTCTCCGCTTCTTTTGTTACTTCAAGTGGCCACCACAGACCATGAGATCAAAGATAATTGATAATATTGATATGAGCACATTACATTGCGATCCACCATAAACAGCAACTTCATTGTGAAGAAAACAATGTGTCATGTCTGTTTTATTTGTTTTTCTATGTGTAATACAGATATACACGATGGAAAAACTTACAGATGGCCGCCAGAATCAATAATAGCTGAAATTCAGTATTTCATACCAACCACTGCACCATCCTACCGCCCCGCTGTGTAGTGTGTGAATAAAACAAGATCTTGCAACCTTTATGATTTGAAGCGTTACGACCGATAGCTACGTCATTCTCTTTTTACTGCTGCGACTTCTTTTCGTGATAAATAAACATGGCTTCGTGATTTCTTTGTTCTTGTCAATGAGGTGTATGAATTATTTCAGTAATTAATAACAGATTGATTTTACATTTACCACCTTGATGCAACACGTACATAATTTTTAAACAGTTAATGCTTCATTTAATTTGCGTTCTTTTTATTCTAAGATCTCTCTATCTATCGGTCTTCATCCAATATTTACGAGTATCCCAATAGCTAACACGTAAGGGAATACCCCGGACGGGACGCCTGTCCATCGCCTCCAATCGCCTGACCAGCTGGTTTTTACATGTGCGTAGAAATTGTGCAGCTTGTGCCTTTTTATTTTAGGTAAATGCTACTACTAAAAAAGTAAAAACAAATTGACAGTTACTCAGTTTACTTTTACTGCATTCCCATACTCTCAACTTCTGTTTTGCCATCATGCACGAGGGACCTGCGTGCAGAGATACAGTACAGTAGTATACAGTGGGCCATATCTGTGCTGCACATGCCTTCTTCAGGCTGGTTAGGAATGTGACTGCTTCTGGCGGCAGGGTCGATGACAGGTTGGAAGAGGATAGGCTTTTCTATTTTTGTGTAGACTAAAATGTCTTCATAAGATGCTAACATTAGACACTTACCAGATGATACCAGTATGTAAATAAATAAAAAGGAAAACTTTCTAGAAACACAAGTGACTTCATTTTTTTTTTTTTTATTCTTCTTGGATTTCTAAGCATTCTCATACAAAAACTGCAAACCAGATAACATGCCAGACAAATCCAAATTAGATTACTCCAATTAGATGAATAAATTAAAATACTTTTAATTGGGGGTGGCATGGTGGCCTCGCAGTAAGGAGACCTCGGTTTGCTTCCTGGGACCTCCCTGCATGGAGTTTGCATGTTCTCCCCGTGGGTCATCCGGTTTCCTCCCACAGTCCAAAGACATGCAGGTTAGGTGCATTGGCTGTCCTAAATTGTCCCTAGTGTGTGCTTGGTGTGTGTGTGTGTGTGTGTGTGCGATGGGCTGGTGTCCTGCCCAGGGTTTGTTCCTGCCTTGCGCCCTGTGCTGACTCCAGCAGACCCCCGTGACCCTGTGTTAGGATATAGTCGGTTGGACGATGACTGACTGACTGACTGACTGACTGACTGACTGACTGACATTTAATTCTGGGAAGGTTTCTTTGAATGTGAAATTAGCTCTTTGGGCTTTAAAAAGGCTGTGGAGAAAACAGAAACCTTTAACATATAGTAGGGAAAGTAGCAGGGAATGACAGATCAAGAAAACTGAAATAAAGCGTCTGTTACTGTATTCAGCAAGAGTTCTTTTAAAATCAGGAATCCACTGGCATTTTGTAAATCAGTTACCATTTATTTATGGAACCAGTTACAGGTGTAAATAATAAAGGTTCTTTCTGGAGCCTTCCTGTGGATGGTTCTTTTGGAAACCAAAAATGGTTCCGCTAAGGCATTGCTCAGAAAAAAACCCTTTGGCACCTTTAGTTCTAAGAGTGTGAAATAGAAAGGACAAGTTTGAAAATGGAACGATGGATAGTTAGATGGATGTGCAAGATCATATGTAAACTATGGTAACAAGAAGAAAGTTTTGTAATTAAACAAAAAAAAATTAACAGAATAATTTTGAATATTACTACCAGACTTAATACAATAAAAAAGTATAATTCATTTTCATGCTATAATTTTCTTTGAACCACACAAGGCATGGTGCATCCTCAGTTCACAACATCCCTGTAGATGAAGAAGGGGTTCTGTTAAATTGCAGTGTACACTGAACAACTTTGTGACTCTTAATTCCCATTTAAACTTTAGAATTGTCACAGTGTATCATACTTCTTATTTGTGACTAACATTTGTCAAGCACACCACCTACTTCAGAAATATGTAAACTTTGGCAGGCGGCTGGGCATCATACCCAGCTGGGACGCCTGGAAGGACCAGGAGAGGGACTATACCTCCCCTGGACCACGAGAGGGCAGCCGCCCTGGTTAGTAGGGGGGCCACGGGAACTGAGCTTGGAAACTCAACCTTATTGGGGCCCATGGTCACCGCCAGGGGGTGCTTGGAGGATCCTAGAGTCCTGGAAACGAGCACTTCTGCCACACCAGGAAGTGCTGGCGGGAGGTATTCCAGGGTGACTCAGAGTGCTTCCGGTTACTCGTGCGGCACTTTCGCCACACCAGGAAGTGCCACCGAAGTTCATCGGAGGCACCTGGATCATGTCCTGGTGGACATAAAAGGGGTCCGCCTTCCAGAGAGCCAGAGTCGGGTGGAAGAAGGCAATGCTTGGGAGTAAGGAGGAAAGGTGGCCTGAAGAGGAACAGCGAAAGGCCCGAAGAGGACTAGTGAAAGGCCCGATTAGAAGGGTGCTTGATGCTGGAGCACAGTGTGTGTGTGTGGGGACTTTACTTGGGACTTTATAAATATTAAACGTGTGTGTTTTATAGAACTGCCGGTGTCCGTCTGGTTGTGTCCAGGCTGTCTTCTCACAAAACATAAACAAGTAAAATACAGTACAGACAATTAAAAACATGAGGAACACAACTGCAGTTCATGAGTTTTCTGTACTTGTGCTCTATTGGCCCAGTGTTTTAATGATCAAATCATAATTGCATTGGTCTCAACTGCCCTTTTGTCTTAGTGGCAAACTAAAGCTTTAGACCACACAATAGCCCTGCAATATCGAAATATTACTTTTTTTTTTTTATAAAAACAAACACTCACCAACAGAATCCTATATCTTAGGTGTTAGGAGACTTTTATTTGTAATGCTGGAGGAGGCTGAAATCTTTGCACTAACCTGTGAATGCTATGCTCATCTCATAAAAATTCAAATTTTAATTTGTTATTTAACTAAAGTCAAATTCCAAAACTGCCAGTTTTTGATTGGGGTATATTCAGCGACAACAAATTAAATCCTTGGATACACACTTGAGCAAATGAACATCTAGAAAGCAAACTTCCTAGAACTGTAGAAGTGAGTTGTTATTCAGCAGGAAGAAGTGCACATTAATGTGCCATCTAGATAGCTTACCTATTAGTCATCTACTGTACATGCTGTCACGGCGAGAGAGTAAAGTGGTCCTTGATCTGAACTTTGATTCCTAGAGTATAAAACATAGAAGACCGTGCCCGCTGTGTTCAGACAGTTATAAGAAAAAGCAAAGTATAAAGCAAGGCTAAGGAAAAACAAATGACTGATCAAAGTCGTCCAGCGTTCTTGTTTTTATAATAGCTTGTAAAGTCATCAAAAGAAATCAGAAAACCCTTCTTTAGAAGAAAGTGTCCACTAGCTTTCAAATCACCTCTAATGAAGTGTTTTTGCAATGCCTGAGATTCTCTGTAAGCACTTTAAGTAGAAAACACAGTTGTTTTGTTTGTTTGTTTTTTTTTGGTACTGAGGCAGTTTTGTGTTCTGTTACTTGTAGTGTTGCTTATCTGGTGCCAAAGCATAGCAATGTGCTGCCTATTGGTCAGACAAGCACTTAAGGATTTTGTTGTACATGTTACAATATTAATATGACTTCTCCAACTTCTAAAGTTCTTTCTCCTGATCAATTTACAAATAAGCATGCAGTTTGAGTGCAACGAAAACTCACTGCTTTAGGGCAACTAAAGGTCCACACCCCACATCGTACTTTATCACCGGAACTTGTACTGAGAAGAATCACCTTCGGCACAGACAACAAACACAAACAGAATGCAGGATAAGCAACACTTACTGTAACTCTTCTGTTCTGGTTTTTTTCCCGAGATAAATTAGTGCTTAACAGCTAACAGCCAGCCAGCAAATATATTAGGACAGGCTGCTTTGGATTAAAAGCTTGACTGTAAACAATTTAATACAATTTATTCTTGTATAGCGTTCATTGAGGCTCAGAGCACTTACACAGATTTACAGCTATAATATTATAACAGTAAATTGCTAGACTATTCAGTGTTTGTATATAAAAACACTCATGTCATTAGTTAAACATAACAAAATTATAATAATTTAAGGTAATATTAAGGTACAAATTGAGATATATAGCTTAAAATGAGCCTTCCTGGAAAAAAATAAACACAAAATTAGGAATTTCTTTTTCATGTCATAAACCTTTCAGTTTTAATTAACTTTTCCAGTTCCTGAATATGATTCACTAACGATTATTGTCTTCTGATTAGTAATGCTTCATAACTGTTCCGTCTGCCCCGGAATCAGACCAGATTAGACTGTAACAGAGGCAAAGGCACAGAGAGAAAGACAACTCTACACAACTATGGCAGACCCAAAAGGGCACCTACTGATTTTAACTGAATTGTTTTTGTCTATATTCCCAAACTTGCAGTAAATTACAAAGAATTGACTTTTTGTATATTCCAACCAGACATTTCCAGAAGCCATTTAACCAGTTTATAGAGTCACAGGGAACAAGAGCCTGTCTAAGCAACATCATGCAGATGTTTATGTCATTGCATTTGTGCATTGTAGAGCGCTGTATTCATGTCATTAACAACTCATTTGTATGTCATTAGTAAATCTTGTATGCAGCTCATTTATATGCCATTGTACTTCACAGATTTGTATGTCATTCCCGTGTTAACTCTTGTATTTTGAATTTTCTTCTGTGTGTATGTAATTGCTGTTTTACCAGACCAAGAAAAGATAGATAGATAGATAGATAGATAGATAGATAGATAGATAGATAGATAGATAGATAGATAGATAGATAGATAGATAGATAGATAGATACTTTATTAATCCCCAAGGGGAAATTCATAAAAAAAATGTTGAAGACATGAGATTATTGGATGATCTTAACTCCCAATTGTCATTTAAAAATTTTAGGTGGAAATTCAGACTTGACAAATTAAGGTAAAATAAAAACATTTGTTTTTCCCCCCAATTTCTTTCATGTTGTCTGCTTTTATTCACATAACTTCATTTTTATTGTCATTAATTTATTCACGTTTCTTCTTGGCTCTCTTCAATTAATGTTGCTCTGATCTCTTCTAAATTTCCTTTGTTTTCCACATTGCTTGATTTATTAAACAATGGTAATATTTATACTGAAATGTGTTTGAAGGCAACCTTTTACCACTGATTTAGATTCAAAGTGAGCTAAATAATGTACTAATTGCTTGAATATCAGCCATACTTTGACTAAATCTATACCAGGAAGAGAAGACTAACATACACAGGAAGAAAATATATCTGGTGAAGGGACCAAAATACATTCATGGTTACATACAGTAAGTTCTCAAGCCCACTTAATTCAATTATGGGCAATGGCCCAAAGTCTGTCCCCAAGCGCAGTCCTGAATGCAGATCTAGAAACAGTTGTGGACTTGGTAGTCCATCGCAGGACCCACACCTAACTTATTTGACGTTTACATCTTTGGTAATAAGTGCAGAAAACTGCAGGACCCAGAGAAAACATACCCAGTCATGGGAAGGACATACGCAATTTACAAACAATCAGGCAAAGATTAAAAGTCAGGTTAATGGGTCCTCAGGGCATCCTTTTGTCACCCTCTTCAGTTCTTATTTAATATTTTAGCTTTTGGAAATTTCCTAGAGTAAGCTGTTTACTTTTAATTTTATATATATATAAAAGACTGTCTTTTATTGTTGAGATGGTACTACAGGGGCGGCACGGTGGCGCAGTGGGTAGCGCTGCTGCCTCGCAGTTGGGAGATCTGGGGACCTGGGTTCGCCTCCCGGGTCCTTCCTGCGTGGAGTTTGCATGTTCTCCCCGTGTCTGCGTGGGTTTACTCCGGGCATTCCGGTTTCCTCCCACAGTCCAAAGACATGCAGGTTAGGTGGATTGGCGATTCTAAATTGGCCCTAGTGTGTGCTTGGTGTGTGGGTGTGTTTGTGTGTGTCCTGCGGTGGGTTGGCACCCTGCCCAGGATTGGTTCCCTGCCTTGTGCCCTGTGTTGGCTGGGATTGGCTCCAGCAGACCCCCGTGACCCTGTGTTCGGATTCAACGGGTTGGATAATGGATGGATGGATGAATGGTACTACAGTCATGCACTGTGTCCAAACCTGACCAAGACCTTGAATTACAGTACTTGTGCTTAGAATAAACAACTTTTTCTTTAAATGGCTGACATTTACATTTTAAAATATTCTATTCCATAATAACATTAGAAATAGACAGATGTTCTAATAGTTATTTTATTGTGTAAAAATGGTCATGTTCCCACAATATAAATGAAATTTCTCTGTTTGGCCAGCATAAGGTACATAGAATGCAGTCAACATGGATCATAAGATCACCTGCCTACTTCTGCCCATTTCTGCCCTTGAAAAAGCTGCTTGTGGATTTTCATTCTTTATTTTTTTTACATGTTCTAAATATGCTACTTTTCTGTGAAAGCAAGCACGTCTGACTGATCGCCAGCCTGGCAAAATATCAATTTTGATTATAGGGGATGGTTCAATTGCAAACTAGCAACATCTCTTTATAACCTGCATTAACTCCCTGCTGACATGCTATTTTGTTCCATCAGGAATGTATTTTAGGAGTTTATTGAATATTAGCAAATGGCTTTTGCCATTAGAGAAACACATTAATGGCATGCCTTCCATTTTCACAAAGTCTGAGTCAATGTATTGATATAAAAAGGTTACTGGGTAATTCTGTACTTGCTTTAAATTTCACAGAAATTCTCTTCTTGCTCTGCCAGTCCTGTTGCCTTTTGTTACCAGATTCCCAAAATGATATTCTACATTTAGACATGTGGGATGTAAGGTAGGTGACTTCATTTATTAAGGGAAAGAGAAACACTTATGTTTAGTTTTGTGTAGGCTAGATTTCTTATCCTCTTTGACTCAAAAGACTATACAATTAAACATAGGGAAAGATCTAAGGAAAGATCTGTGTAGACCTCCATCCTGCCACTTTCAGGTCTGATGCAGTGGGGTTTGATCTCAGCTGTATCCAATGCAGGGCACAAAGCTGTTCTAGGGGTGCCAATCTATTACAGGGCCCACTCTCACATACTGAGCCAAACTGTAGTGGCCAATTAAATTAACCTGCATATCTTTGGGTTGTGGTATGAAAGCTCGGCAATCCTCAGAAGAACTCACTGAGTTGTGGAGAATACGAAAACTCCACAAGGACAGTTACTGGGTTTTATGAGTAGCCATTCTCCTCAAGCTGCATTGTAGAAGCTCTAAAGTCTGTGCCACTGTTCCACACCACACTTACATATGTACTAATTATTTATATAAGGGTGATCACTTGCCTGGTTCAGTGGAGGACATGAGCAGTACGACATACACCTCCACAGCCAAGTACTGTACTTGTGCGAACACAAATTCTTCCAAAGAAGCTGCAGCATCTGCTTAGCCCAGCAGTTCCTGTCTTAACAGAAGCTATTTCTAAAAATTATGATTGGAAACAAAGTTGCATAGTGCCAGAAATGTCTAAACTTCCAGCATCTCACTAAACTAAAACCTTCACAAGATACTCCCTCATATTTTTGGATTTCCCCTTTCGGTGGTGCTCATGACTGAGGACTCATCTTGCTGTGCTTTTATTTAAAAGGACATAGCAGTAGATTCAGCTACTGTTGATCTTTGACACTGATTTTAAGGATAGCAACCCTGGCTGCCTGAGAAAGTCTTCTCTACTGTTACCACTGCAAAATTTGGCAGTGTTGCTGTGCTTCACCTTTTCTTAAGCACAAAATTTTGCTAGCTTTTGTAATGACACAAACACAGAGACAAGAAAAAGGTTTGGGGATCCACTCCATATACTTGAAAATAGGTGTGCAAAAATAGCAAAAACTGCAACAACACAGAGAGAAGTCTCATCAAACTGAGTCCAAATTGAGGTAATACAAAAGAAAGGCGGCTTTATAGTAGGAAGGGAGGAAGAGGCATGTCTATTGAGTTGCAGACGGAGGTGATGTCAAGAGTGGGACTGGATAGGAAGTCTTTTGGGCTGTACCCGGAAGTGGTGTCTGGGAAGTGCGTTGAGGCAGGTTTTCCTTCTGAGGATCTGTAGAGAACAACAACAACAACAACAACAACATTTATTTATATAGCACATTTTCATACAAAAAGTAGCTCAAAGTGCTTTACATAATGAAGAGAAGAAAAATAAAAGACAAAATAAGAAATTAAAATAAGACAACATTAGTTAACATAGAAAGGAGTAAGGTCCGATGGCCAGGGTGGACAGAAAAAACAAAAAAAAACTCCAGAAGGCTGGAGAAAAAAATAAAATCTGTAGGGGTTCCAGGCCACGAGACCGCCCAGTCCCCTCTGGGTATTCTACCTAACATAAATGAAATAGTCCTCTTTGTAGTTTGGGTTTTTCACGGAGTCACTTGATGCCGATGGTCATACAGACTTCTGGCTTTTAATCCATCCATCATTGTTGGAACATCATGGTGCTTTGGGTAGATGGTGGTGGCGCACGCCACCACCAACAGGACACCGGAAAAGGAAACAGAAGAGAGAGTAGGGGTTAGTACAGATTTTGAAAGAATAGAATAAGAATAGAGAAAGGAGAAAGGACGTTAGTGCACTCAGTCAACTCCTAGTCTGGCGTAACAAGACATTTAGACAAGCCCATCAACTGCCTCCCATGCACACGTGTATGACACTTTATCTATTCTTCCTTAGAATTAGAAATGAAAGGCAATAGTACAGGCATACAGAGAGGTCCCATCCGGTGTCTATTAAGCACCACAGAAGGAGAGATATGAATATAGTCATATGATTTACATCTATTTATCAGGGGGTACATTTTCTTCGAAATCTGGGACATACAAACTCTCTTGCCATGTGCAGTATGTAACATATCTACTAGCTAAAGCAGACCATTCTTTCCTGCTCAACTACACTTTTTGAAGGGGGTTTCGAGAAGAGTGTTTTGTTGATCTCACTTTAAACAATTCACATATAGACACCCAATCATTTCATGCAGAGTAGTTGCTTCCACTTTGAGGTTGTGGTTGTGGAGACTCAATCGATTCATCAAGCAGGAGTGGGTTATCCCCTTGATAAGTTGAGCTATGTCATTTGTTTAAAAATGTGCTATATAAATAAATATTGTTGTTGTTGTTGTTGTTGTTGATGATGATTTCGGCGTGCAGACATGTTTCATCAAGTGGTAGGGGGTAAACAAATTGAAAAAGGTTCCTTCCTGTCAAGGAGCCCTGGGCACGCACCTGGACTGCCCTGGCATTGAACATGAACTATTGCAAAGCATGTGGCAAACATCCCATCATTTCAATATTTCTTAATGTTACTAAAGCATTTGGTTATTTTTAAGATGTCATCTTGGCACCTTTTTGTGTTTGCTTTTCTAGAGGGCATCACCATTTTGGGACTTAGATTTTATGATAATGGCTATGCTGTTTAGGACAACCATGCCATAGCTGGTCATGTTTGTTTATTAACTTCCTCTTGTGTTAGGGTCAGCACCGACCCATTTTACTTTTTAAATGCATAAAACTACTACCTAATTTTGTTTATTGCATCGAGGCTTTTTGACTTTGTCAGGAATCTGTATTTAATTAAAAAAAAAAAAAAAAAAAACAATTGTACTAAATTATAAAATGCTCTGGTGAAATTTGTTACCTTTGTGTTGGTAGGGTCAGTTTTGACCCAGTTATAATTTAAGGTTATAAAACAATAGTTAGGGTCAAAACAAAAATCATAAACACACTTTGAGGGGCTTCTCTCTTTGCCTGTGTGTCTCCTTACCTGAACAAACAAAACAAACAAACAAAGACAGACCTGTTCAGACATGTAAGGCTTGCATAAGACAAATTTAGTTTAGCGTTGGTGACTTGCAGAGTACACATCTCCTGTTTGCAGCAGTCAAAAATGAGAAGAAGATTTACAGTAAGCCAAGCTCTGGATCATATCTTTTCTGTAAATGAGGCAGAGGACACAGAACAGCATAGTAATACAGATGAGCAGGTTTCCGAGGAGGAAGACATTGTAGAGTATCTACCAGAAGGCACAGACACATCTGATGAGTCTGATGAGGAGGTCACCGATGCTGAAGCTGCACTCACTCCTGCTGAAACGTTCAAATCCAAAAGTGGTAAGATCTGTTGGAGCTCAGTACCTCCTGACTTACATGGCAGGGCAGCTGCTGCAAATGTCATCAAAATGACCCCTGGAATCACAAGGTTTGCTGTGACGAGAGTAAGTGACATCAAGACGTTTTGATCAGTTTATGCCATTGTCACTAAAGAAAGTCATGATTGCTATGACAAACCTTGAAGGAAAAAAGGTTCATGGCGACATGTGGAATGACATTGATGAGGAATACCTGGATGCTTATATTGTTGTTCTTCTTCTTGCAGCAATGAGGCCACTGATAATTTCTGGGATGCGTCGACAGGCAGAAATGTCCCTTCAGTCATTTCGAATGATATCAAGAGTCCTTAGATTTGACAACAGAGAAACTAGAGAAAAATCTGACAAGCTTGCTTCCATCAGGGATGTCTGGGAAAGGTGGGTGCAGCTCCTTCCATTGATGTTCAACCCAGGGCCAGAGGTAACAGTAGATGAACGTTTTGTCCCTTTCCGTGGAAAATGCCCTTTCCAGCAGTACATGCCTAGTAAGCCAGGGAAATACGGCATAAAAATTTGGGCAGCCTGTGATGCAAAAACCAGCTATGCATGGAATCTGCAGATTTACACAGGCAAACATGCAAGTGGCATTCCTGAGAAAAATCAAGGAAAACGTGTAGTCCTCGATATGACTACTGGACTGCGGGGTCACAATATCACATGTGACAATTTCTTTACCAGCTATGACCTTGGACAAGAACTTCTCAGGTGGAAACTTACCATGGTGGGCACAGTAAAAAAATAAAAATAAACCTGAGCTGCCTGCCGAAATTTTGCAGGTGAAGGACAGGGCTCCACTTTCTTCAAAATTTGCTTTTACAGACACCACCACGGTTGTTTCATATTGTCCAAAAAAACACCGGAGTGTGATACTTATGTCCACTTTTCACAAAGACGCAGCTGTGTCATCAGCAAGTGACAAAAAGCCCATAATTATCTTGCACTATAATAAAAACAAAGGTGGAGTGGACAACCTGGACAAGCTGACTGCCACCTACACTTGCCAGAGAATGACCAGGAGATGGCCAATGGTTGTGTTTTATAACATTCTAGATGTGTCTGCATACAATGCATTTGTGTTGTGGACCCACATTCACCTAGGGTGGAACTCAACCACAAAAAACAAGCAGAGAATGTTTCTTGAGGAGTTAGGAAGTTCCCTTGTCAAGGCACACATTGAGCGAAGGGAACGGTTGCCCCGGGACCCAGCCGCTGCAGCCTTAGTCAGACAGCTGCAGAGCTCACGTAGCACTCCTTCCACACCATCAGCAACACAAAGAGCATCAGTGCCAGCATCCTCTTCGGCCAGCACTGCCTCAACATCAACCTACACAGCCACAGCCACAGCCACAACCCCACTGAGGCCATCTGATTCTAAAAGAAAGAGGTGTCAGGTCTGCCCTAGCAATAAAGACAGAAAGACAAACGTACTCTGCTTCTACGGCAAAAAATATATTTGCAAAGAACACACTAAAAGTGTCACTTTTTGCCACACATGCATCTAAATGCACATGCATGTTCTTGCACACAAAGACGTTTTTTGGAACTAGTGCCTCATTTCTATTGGTTTGATTTGCTTGATTGTTAGTTGTTTGTTTGACCTTGCAAATCCACATTTTGAGATTTACTTGTTTAGCTTTCCATTTATATTAAAGTTATTTTTGAAAATACTTTTTTGCCTTTTTCTTTGAAATAAATATATATGGGTCAAATCTGACCCGTAACACCATAGATGTTACTATAGTAATTAATATTATAATAAAAAATATATATAACAAATTTATTTAAGAGATGTGTTCTAATACCCCTCAGTAATAGTCAGGTAACATAACAACCTTTTATTTATTTAAATAATTCTCTTGAGGTTCATTTAATCATTTTTTAAAATTGAAAACGAGAGGTATGCTGTTAAAGAAAAAGCTCATGAGGTCACAGCAAAAATATTAAAAACATTATTTTAATGGACAAGGAAGTGTAACAAAGTAACCAAGAGGTAAGGAAAAAAATTGGATGATAAATAATTGTTTTGAGGGTAATATGGCTGATTAAAGACACGGGTCAAAACCGACCCGTTAACATAAGAGATAGTAACAGAAAGCTAACATAAGAGGAAGGTTAAAGACATTATGCATGACTACATTACATAGGCATTATTTAAAGGATAAGTTTGTTATTTTTCAGCTCATATATATATATATGCATTTGCCATGCAAAATTGCATTTCAAAGTCCAACGTTTTCTGGCATTTTACATTGGAATTCATGGGGTACGGGTACAGCAAGAAAGCTGAAGCCTTAAAACATATTAAAGATGTCCACTTTGAAGTAGCACAGGTTTCGATTGAAGAAAATATGCCTTTCACATTTAAGAGGCATCTTTGTAATAATGAAAGCAAACTAGAAATAATTATTTCATCACAGATTTTTAGACCTATTTTTCTTTAGTTAAGAATACATTCTCTTTTCACGTGTCTGCTCACAGCCTTCATCATGAGTCGAGTTACGACACCCTGACAAACCCCCCGCACCAAGCTATATTCTGCTTATAATGCTACTTTTGCCTCTGCAATTCTGTGTTTTCAACAGTAATGTTCTGGCACGGCTTGTAATAACAGTCGGATGCATGCTCATCATATCATGATTATTTTTTCCTAAACAGCCCTTACTTTTCGCCCATTATATTCAGTGTTATTTTACAAAACCTGCAGAGCTCGGTTCATACTGTGGCAGTGTAGCAAAAAAGATCACATAAGAGTTTCATAGTACGCTGTACAAATAACATTCAATCTGTAAATACAAGGGAAGAACATTCAAAACTAATGCAGACCCTGGCACTATCAGGCAGAAATGACAGCCAAGTATTGAAGGGTGAAAAGCTTCCATATAGTGAAAGAATACAAGTATTTGTAAGTGTGTCTTTTTCAGTTATTATTGCCTAGTTGTCTACAGAACAGAGACAGCAGTTTACATCTGCGCATCAACATTCAGTGTCAATAACAGCACTTGGTGATGGCTTTATGAGGTAAATCCATGCTCCCGGCCCTGCAAGATTCCTCGATAGGAGATGAGTGGCTCAGCAAATTGTGCAGTCTCCTTTTAAAATGGTGGAATCTCACAACAGTGATTTGGTTTTTGCTTTTTTATCTTCATTAAAACAACATGGATACGCTGTTTTGTAATATGTGTGCAATCTCAAGGTGTGTATCGATATGCAGTAAAATTTTTGCCTGGAAAAATTGATGTATTCATTAAGTTTTAAAGCTTTTGTTTTCCGTCTATACCTGTGCCCTGTGAATTCCAATGTAAAGTGCCAGTGTGGGCAAGATATTTTTTTAAATTTATAGAAAAGGGAGGACTTTGGAACACAATTTTGCATGGCAAATGCATACATACAATTTTAGTGAAGAATTAACTTTGACTTGAAAAATACCAAATTTATCCTTTAAGATGGCACCACAGTATTCCTATCATCCAGACTTTGGATTGAGTTTTGAAAAACAAATTAATTTATTAGATTCAGACAGGTAAAAATATTAGACAGCTTTAGTGTTCTGAACATCTTGAAAAGAGGAGGTGTTCAGGGGAAAGACATTGACCAGGAATTGGAACACTCAAAAGTGATTTTGTAAAAATTAAGGTCCGTTAAAGGGCAGGAACCAGAATACCAAAAGAAGCCTTCAAAACCAAATGTAAAAAGTCAGAGCGATAAAGAAGATGTTACAGTCAAAATATCCAAGTAAAGGTCCTGAAATCTTTTATGATTATCTTTTGCTGTTGGCTCTATTTAAAAACAAATAATAAAAAAAAGAGATTTAAAAATGATTTTTGTTACTCAAACTGTTGGATGCATAAACCTATCTAATGTATGAACATTTTGTATGTGATCATTTTGAAGCACATATACAGTTCAAAGAAACGGATCATATGAATTAGGAAATTTCAATATACAATGCATGGTGCAAGTGTTGAATCTGCCAGTCACTGCAGACTACACAGTATGGCTTGTGCTTCATGTTCTCATAGGGGGCTGGAAAATGACAAAACAGAAATGTGTTGAAAACTCACTGGGAGAATAATAATAATAATAATAATAATAATAATAATAATAATAATAATAATAATAATAATAATAATAATAATAATAATAAAATTCTGCATATCTGTTTTTCTCCACACTCATCAGTTTAAAAAACAGTAGTGTTGAATAGGACCTTGTGTTTTTTTTTTTTTGTTTTAAATCTGACAACCAAAATTCTAGTCAGTCTCTGGATAGTTTACTCAAATGACAGTTTCAGGAATTTGCATTGTGATATCGCTCACACTAATGCTTGGAGATATTTCAGCAGAACTCTAATTGTCACTTAGTTGTGACAGCTCAAAACCTTCATCTGATTGTGCAGAATCTGAGCCATTCACAATATGCAAAACAGTACTTCTTGAGTGTGACAGTCACTATTTGATGCCATGCTGTATGGAAAATAAATGCTTGAAGCACACAGGACTCAGCTTCTCTTGCAGTCTTTGCTACCATCTAATGGATAAAATTGAACAATACATACTAGAGACTTTTCTCAGTGTTTAGTTTTTCAACCACTTGACATTGATTTTGTTGACACACACCCTCTACCCTTTGTGTTAGCTTTTCTCAATGCCCAACCTGAAAGACTTTTGAACTAACCTGTGTAATCTGCCTTAAACTAAACACTAGCAAAACAACAGTTTTCTGGAAGAAGTTCAAAAGGCTATATAGACAAGGCACAGTGACACAATACACCAACAATGGGCATAGCAACTATAATCAATATGGCCACATCCATGCAAAGATTATCACAAAGCAAAATACAAACACAAAATGGTATTATCAAAATAATGATAAAATTTATAAACAATGATTTAAAACAAATGCATTTAGTGCAAAATATAGACAGGCTACATCACAGATCACCAAAACCCAGATTCGCTACATTTAGGAACTCGTGATTTGAACTACACTTTTGCCTTTTGTTTTGGTTTATGACAATGTGTTTGTTGCCATTTATTTGGGTTATAGACTTAAAGAGGATTGCCCTCCAAGCTCTTCCCAGGTATGTGATATCACCCCAGGCCAAAATGGGGTGCCGCCGCTAACTGTCTTGTCTTTTTCTTCCTCCACAATACAGAGAAACCACCCAATGAGGGCAACTGACTCCACCCCTTCCGTTCCCTGGGCTATGAAAAGACAACCACCCGGAAGGAGACATGACTTCTACCTAGAATGACCATAGCTAAGGAGCTCCGAGACTTTCCAAAGGTAGAAAGCCTAATTGATTGCAGTCGCCTTGTTCTCATTGCCGCCTTATTTTGTTTCCTTATACACCATTGTGTGTTTGTTTTGTTTGGACTTAGAAGTAAATGGGAAGACCCAAGTTGGCACCCCAAAAATTCTCTCTGTTTCGAGCCTGTTACTTCTTCAGATGACCATACCTTTTTAGCAAACTACTCTTGATTGTTCTTCATCTCCCAGGACAGGAAGTAAAGTTGGCCTTGTTTTAAGCACAGAATTGTTGCCATTTCATTCAAAATAATTATCTGTTCATGATGGGGTGGAATACCATCAGGTAAAATGATGCTACATTCAGCTATTCAGCAGTTTTCACAAGATAAAGTGGAAGGAACAAGCTACATTCTTTTGTTGGCAGGAGAAAAGTGCTAGCTCCGATGGGTTCCTAGTGTACATTTTTTATAGACATATAAAAATAAAAACTCCACAGTAACAAAAGTAACTTTATATTACATTTCCTGGGTATTTGGTCTTATCAGTCAGAAACAAATTAAGATTGATACATAAATCTAAAACAAAACATTGCTAAAAAATCTGTATGGAGCTTTTTCTTGAAGGGCTTTTTTATCTTACTTCCTCCAGTCCTTGGTATAATGTTCAGAAGACCAATAGCAGTTCAGCTTCACAAAGCAGTACGTAACACTGAAACACAGAACTCTCTGGATGAGGTATAGAGCCCTGTACAATGTTAATGAATAGCAAAAGAATCAATTCATTACAAATTCTATTTATTGCATATTTCAGGCCAAAAATATATAGTATGTTGTAGTAAGTGGTTAGAGGCAGGGTCCCAATGTTTAATTTTCACTTTAGAAAACACATTGGGAGCCTAGCAGCCTTTGAACATGATGGGGAAGTATATGGAACCCAGAACCACCAGTGGACGCTCTACTAAAATTTTGCAATGCACCCCCTGACACCAGAAGATGCTCTCAGACACAAAGAACCACTTGTTATCATTATTTGGGATGAACATAACATTTTTCAATTAATGTGTATCAAGAAGTTTCAGTAGGTTAAGGCAAAAGTGCACAGTAACAAATTAATTCAGAAAAAAGATCAACACAACAAGAAATGTGTGCAGTTAATGGGTTGCTCTTTTGACCTTGGACAGTCTGAGTGGGCAATGTTACCACCTTTAGGTTTTGTTCCTTATGGTGACATGCCTGGTGCTTTTGAAGAACCTATGAATATTATCCCTTCAGAGCTAGAGGTGTCCAAATAAGAGTGGTCAAAAAACTGGTTGATCTGATGCACATGATGAAATTCTTCTGCAGGATGGAGTCATGCATGCAGAACTGAGATTCACTTTCTGGATTCATCAGTGATAAGCCCTAACACTCTGGGACACCAAGTGGTGCTGTCACCAACAATATCTTCTCTTCTTTCTCCCATAGCCCCGAGAAACCACCCAGTGAGGGCAACTGACTCTGCACCTTCTGGTCAGGCCACTATAAACCCGAGTCACCCCATGGGTCGTCTCATTCTGGAGAGAGCCAACTGCTGACCAAAGCTCCCATCTAATATTGACCACTTGACAGAGCATTGAACTGCCCAGACTCTATTTTGCTGCACCTTTACATGATTTCAAGTGCCTGTTTATTTTGGGTACATCTCTTATATATATTTATCTTCTGGTTCGTCCTGCTTCCACTTCAAAACCGGTCCCGCCCACACGCAGCCGACACGGCATTTCTCAATTCCTATTCGTCCTCTTCCAAACCCTTCCCCACGCTGGCCTGATACAATGCTCCGACATGTCACATCGATGTTGCAGCGATTTTCGTTGGAGATGATGGAAAACCGCCTGCTGAAAGGGACATTTGCATCTATCCCATAGGCAACTCCTGTAAACAGATTTCCACGCTTAATATGAATTGCGATCCTATGGTTTACCCACTTTTATTCCCTTATGGAGACATTGGCTGGCACAAAGATTTACAACATGTTCCTGATAAAAGAACCGCCAGGCGAATAAGGCTTACTCAATGCCAATTTTACGCATATAGATTAGCAATGAGGAATACATTTAGTATTTTGCACTCAGCGGCAAACTATTCCAACAGTTCGTCGTAGATGCGTATGTTAAAACAGAGGGTGCGCGTCTCAACCATCTCAGATTACATCAACAAGATCTGTGCGTGGAACAATACAAATGACTATCAGACGCACTGCAAGCAAACGCTGAAAATAACAATGTACGTGTAGGCAAAATTATCATATTACCGTCCACATTTCCAGGAAGTCCAAGATACATGCAACAAAACTATCAGGATGCCATGGCCATAGTACGTAAATTTCGAAAGCCTGATTTACTGTATTTATCACTTTCACATGTAATCCTGCTTGGCCGGAAATTCTACATGCACTGTCAGATACCCAAAGACCAGAGCACAGACCTGATACCAGTCTTCAGCCACGGTCAGTTGTACGTGGCTTTTTCTACAGTTAGATCTTTCGACTCATTATCTGTTTTCTCCACCAAAACACCTATGCACAAGTGCATCTTTCAATAAGTATTTATTTCTTCTTGATTTCTGAATTCCTTTCTCACCGTTTTCCATTCCTATTCTTACACCGCCGTATGCTACAGCGGGTGTCGGCTAGTTGCATATATTAAAATCAGTGACCCAGTTGGTGCCCAAACATTTTGTTTTGTGAACTGTGTGTTCCCTCGGCTGATGACAATAAATTAAAAAAAAAAACAAAACAAAAGGAGTAAACATTCAATAGGTTCAGTATGCCAAAAATTAGTGGAAAACTTGTAAACACATTTCAACATAAAGCACAGTATATTGCATATGCAAATATGTGACTGCAAGAAGAAACTGGAAATGTAATTTCAGTATCAGTACCTTAAATTTAATATCTTTGTGTATGGATTTTAACAGTATGTGGACTATGAATTATGGATAAAAAGTGAGGATACCCTTTCAAGAATATTAACCAGAGTAATGTACATTCTGACCTGATTGCTGATTTGATGCGGGGTCCAAACCTCTGTGACTCTGCACTGGATTAATTGGGTTTGACATTGAATGTATTTTAAAGGCAGAGATCTGGAACAGGGAGAGAGCCCAGGAAAAAGCAGTGTCTTATCCTGTTACTCAGCAGTGCCATGAGCAAAAGAGAAAGATGCTGCACTGTCATTGGTTCAGGCTAAAGAAGTGAATACTGCTGTTGATTCCATTTGAATAACAGAGCATTAACAAGCTTCTCAATGGGCAAAGAGGAACACCTGTGTGCACAATTATCATTATTTTTTGTGTTATTATAAAATTTTGCTCTGAAAAGTATATATAAATACTGTATATTTCTCTAGTATCTTCAGAAATTGTCAGAATTTTTCAGCATACTATGAGATGGATTTGTGGTCATACTGTTAGAACTTATGTCCAAATCAAGATATGTCCAGTTTAATCACCACATGAAACAGTTAATACCGACACCTGGACGAGTGACATTTTTAGCTTGCTGCAAGATGTTGCACTTAATGTGGCACAATGAACTGCACATACAGCTACCCTTTATCTATATGGTTCTGTTGCTTCTCTTCATTTGTGCATATTTTCTCCTTATGTTACATGTTGTTTTACAAAGGTGAGGTTACTAGTTGTACACATTTTCCTCTGCATATTGGGCACCACTCACTTTTGTCAGAGTCTTTTATTGTGCCACCCTCCAATTCATATGACTTTAAACCCCTCAGCACACCTCCAGAATTAATGGAAGAGCAGAAAAGACGAAGAAGTTAAGTGAAGAGCTGTCTTTATGTTGGTCTAGATCTTTGTAGTAGGAATGCTGGCAATATGTGCCAGATTGGCACATTGGCAAAACTCCCCAGTCATTGATTGTTGAATACTGTTTTTATTATCTAGGATGCCATGGCTTCCTTTTTCTAATCAATTTGTTTAATATGATAATAAGAAACATATGAATAGCAATGGATCATGTTTCTGTATTAGATTTTTAGGCCACCTGACTGAACAGCTGATTCTTTGCTTTTTCAGGGTGATACCATTTCAATTTCCACATGTAAAAAAGATTACATGAACATACTGCATACAGTCTGATGAACAAGCCTATAAATATGCCAGATGTCACTTAAGCATCATGGGTGTTTATAAGCAAAAGTATGCTTTGTGATGACTAAGTGCAAGTTTTGAATATTTTATATATTTCTTTTCTCAACTCCATATGTCAAAAATATGGCTCTTTTTTCTGTCTAAAAGTGCAAGATCTGCTCTTCCCAGTCAAGCAGATTTCATTAGTACATTAAAGAAATCATTGCATATCTTTACACAATATGGTGACATTTACAGTACAGTTGTTTTTATTTCCTATTCAATTAGTAGGTCTAAATAAACCACATTGCTCTCTTGAAAGCTGAGCAATAGTGATAGGAGGAGGCTTTATGTTCTTTGTGGACTGACACCAGAGAGACAGAAGTAGTCAAAGATGAGGCATCACAATGGAGGACAATCTTTCATTTGTAATTGGAAGATTAGACACTTTTATGCTCAACTAGCCCATTCCTAAAAGGAATTATATATGAAAAATATACACTGCGCAAAAAAATTAAGGGCACACTTATATCACATATCAGATTTCAATGAATGAAATATGCAAGTGCAAAATCTTTACTGAGTAATACTATGCAATTTGTTGACAACAAAATGATGTAACAATGGTCAATGGAAACCAAAATCACCAGCTATTGAGGGCTGGATTCAACATCACACTGAAAACCAAAGTCAAAAACTGAAATCACAGGCTGATCTATTTTGCGTGGATTTCATCACAGCAACTCATAATGTGACTCAGTAGCGTGCATGGCCCCCACATGTCTGTATGCACTCTGGACAACATCTGGGCATGTTACTGATGAGATGGCGGATAGTGTTCTGGGGGGTCTTCTCCCAGACCTGGATGAAGGCATCAGTGAGCTCCTGGACAGTCTGTGGTGCTACTTGGTAGGACTGAAAGCACCGATACATAACATCCCACAGGTTCTCAATTGGATTTAGGTCTGGGGAACATGTGGGACAGTCAATGATATCAATGCCTTTGTCATCCAGGAACTGCCTATACACTCTGACCACATGAGGACGAGAATTGTCCTCCATCAGTAGGGACCCATGGTCCACTGCACCAGCGTATGTCTGACAATGACTCTGAGGATTTCATCCCAGTACCTAACAGCAGTCCAGGTACCATTGCCTAGCACATGGAGGTCTGTGTGACCCTCCAAGGATATGCTGCTCCAGACCATCACTGACCCACTCCTGAACCCGTCATGCTGGATGATGTTGCAGGGTACATAACGTTCACCTCAATGTCTCCAGACTCTTTTACATCTGTCACATGTGCTCAGTGTGAACCTGCTCTCATCTGTTAAGAGTACATGGAGCCAATGGCGGAGCTACCAAATGTGGTATTCTCTGGCAAATGCCAATTGAGCTGCACAGTGAGAAGCTGAAAGTGCTGGTCCCACTCAAGGATGTCAGGCCCTCATGCCACAGTCATGAAGTCTGTTTCTGCCAGTTTGGTCAGAGACATGCACACCAGTAGCAAGCTAGAAGTAATTCTGTAGGGCCCTGGCAATGCTCCTCCTGTTCCTCCTTGCACAAAGGAGCTGATACCGTTCCTGCTGCTGGGTTGATGTCCTTCTATGGCCCTGTCCAGCTCTCCTTCTGTACTGGACCATCTCCTGGTATCTTCTCCATGCTCCTGAGACTGTGCTGAGAGACACAGTAAGCCTTCTTGTGATGGCATGTATGGATGTGCCATCCTGGAGGAACTGCACTACCTGAGAAACCTGAATCTGCTGCAGGTACTGCCTCATACTACCGGTAGTGACATGGACCCTAGCACAACTAGAGAAGAATCACTCAGGGAGGGTAAGGAGTGACCAATTGTCTGTGGCCACCAGATGCAAAATCATTCCCTTTTTGGGGGGTTGTCTTACTGTCGCCCCTCCACTGAGCCTGTTGTCACTTTCATTTGCTCCAATACAGGTGAAGTTGCTTCACAATCACTTATGCTTCCTAATTGGACAGATTGATATCCCCGAATCTTAATTGACTTGGTGTTCGACTGTGATGATAAAGTGTTCCCTTAATTTTTTTTTTTTAGTGTAGTTTGGATGGGGTGTCCGATTTTGTGGTCTTTTTTTCGCTTTTTTTTTTTTTTTAAAAAATATTTTTTCCATGATCAAAAATGATCTAATTGGCAATTTCATTGATATTTCATCACATAACTCCATTCCTCTTGAGGTTCATTTGCAGAGTCAAAACATGAATTCATTGAAAGGATCTGCAGATGGTATAATTTGACTTACCCATTGTTTTACCAAAAACATGGCAGCTTGCTTTCAATAGTGCCCAATGTTCGAACAATTGCCAAAATGAGTGGATACTGTGTATGCAAAAAAACTCTTCTGTTTAGACAGTGTCTGTTTTAGACCAAATGGACGATAAGACAAGAAAAAATGCATGTCATTAAGGTTTGCACACTAAGACAGACTTCTGTCCACTTTACCCTCTGCTGGACCATAAGGCACTGGGCTGCTGACACAATTTCAGAAATTGATTAAAAGCATTTGGAGAAATGTAAAAAGAAGTATATGAAGGCTCTCACTCACCAGTCGTATTTCAAGTAGGTATTGTCATAATCTGGATTTTGGATGTGTCTGGTTGCATTTTGCATTGTTGTTTGATTAATTTCAATTTTATCCATTCTTATTTCGTGGTGAAGTTTTGCGTTGAGGTAACCACCATTTTGTGTACTTGACATGAGGTGGTAACCATATAGTTTGTGGTAATGGCACCAGCACTAACTTGTGACCAGCAGCGTAGCTATGTGCCACATAATCATATCGTCTTATACAAGATATGTGCAGTGTGCTTGTTGTCATAACTTTGGGATAAACTCACTGTACGGTTTGCATTTTGTTTGGTGAAAGAATTCTTGTTAGGTCTCTTTTTGACTATAAGGTTTCAACTTGTCCTTTAATTTAATGATAACATTCTTTTCTTTTTGTTTCAGAGTTAGACACCAAATATTAGATCTTCTGATATCTTCCTCTTGTTAAAACAACTGTGAGTTACTTATTCTGAAATGGCAGTGAGGAAGCAAGTGTTTCTATGGTTTACCTTTTGATTTCAGCATTTTTAACAAATGAACATGCACAGGTTATAACACACAATTATTTTTCATTGGTTTGTTATCAGCAAATACTCTGTTTCTGTAATTGCTTTATTTTTTTCCTTCTGCAGTCTCAAATGATAACTATGTCAAGCTGCACAAAACAGTCACTGTCAGATTCTTTCTGCTGGTAATTCCCTAAGGGTATAAAAATTGCTTTGCTAATATTTCTTGTTTACTCTCAGTTCCAACCACAGCTCTCACTAAAACTGCCATTTTATCTCATAAAGTAAAACTGCAGAATAAAGTTTGTGTGGGCTATGATGATGTAAATGGCCTATTAGGCAATGTGGCCATCAGCAGTTTTTTGTCATTAAATTGAAAACACAGGTTTTGAAGCTGTTTGCAGAAATCTTACAATAAAGAAAGTTTTCTTGTTCTTGTCATATTTTTGTATGGATAAGTGTCACTGTGGTTTCAGACCTGACCAGTGTATTATATTAGGGTGAACCATGCTATATCCACCAGTTATGGATTAGCCTACTCTCACACCCTAAGCTTAATTCACACACAGTTCTTACAGTTTATACAGTAAGTGATGCCTGGACTCAACAACACATGGGTGTCCTCTACACCAGTGTTTCTCAACCTTTACTGTTTTTTGCAACCCTGTTTTACCTTTTTAAATTTATCGAAGACCGACAAGCATGCCACTGTTTTTGTAACTGAAGAGGTGAACACTCCATACCTTTATGTTATGTCCACACTATGGACAGTGAGGGGCACCGTTTAGGGGCGCTATAAACACCAGGTTCTTGAAGTGTCGAGATACTGTAAGCATGATATAAACACTGAGTGGTGACATGCTACAAATACTGAAAGGGAATCCAGGTACTCGAAGTCTACTAATATTGATAGTGCTCTATGGAGCCACTGTTTATATAACTCAAGTGGCAATTGCTCTAGACCTTGTTACCTCCCCCTTTTCCATCCACGTTATGAATACTGAAGGGTGCCTAAAGGGTAAATAAAGGGGCGTGTATACCCCTCTTGCCTAGGGCTCCATGTGGACTTTGACTAGCATTGCTTGCACCCCCCTCTGGTCATCTTTTGTGCTGTGCTTCACAACACCAACCTGTTCTTCCAGTGAATGATGCATACATACAGAGGCTTAGAAGAACGAATAAGTGAATGTAGTTGGACAAAAGAGACCAATTATAAGGACAATGGTGCTGGTGTCAGACCAAAGGACAAGAAAAACATGAAGTCAATAACAAAATAAAAGTCTTATCCAGAAGGAAAAAATTACTTTTTAGGGAGGCACTATAAAACTTTCATATTTACAAACCTGGACAGTGAAGGCAACCATCGCAATGATGATGTGATCTGGTGCAATTTCTGGGGAAATGGTCCTGGCAGCTCCCTATGTTAGCAAATGAGTCACAAAATGGCATTAAAAACAAAATGTATTGTGGTAAATAATAAAAAAAAAGTGTCAATCTTCCTACATCAGGTGCCCTTTACCTATTATATTATTTCAAACTGTCTGTGCTGGAAGATAGATATAGAAGGAACAACAACAACAACAACATCTATTTCTATAGCACATTTTAATACAAACAATGTAGCTCAAAGTGCTTTACATGATGAAGAAAAAGAAAAAAGACAAAATAAATAATGAATATTAGGGAACACTAATTAACATAGAATAAAAGTAAGGTCCGATGGCCAGGGAGGACAGAAAAAACAAAAAAATACTCCAGACGGCTGGAGAAAAAAAATAAAATCTGCAGGGGTTCTAGGCCATGAGACCGCCCAGCCCCCTCTAGGCATTCTACCTAACATAAATGACCTCAATCAGTCCTCATTGTATTCAGGGTTCTCATGGAAGAATTTGCTGATGATGGTCATGTGGACTTCTGGCCTTTAATCCATCAATATAGGGACATCACTGTGCTTTGATTAGGTGGTGGTGGCGTAGATCACCACCACTGAAAACTGGAAAAAGAACAGAAGAGAAAGTAGGGGTTAGTACGGATTTTGGAGCCACCATGAATAATAATGATAACTAATTGAATATACAGAGTATCAGGATTTAACTAAGATGAAGCTATGAGAAAGCCATGTTAAAGTAATGTGTTTTCAGCAGTTTTTTAAACTGCTCCACTGTATTAGCCTGGTGAATTCCTATTGGCAAGCTATTCCAGATTTTAGGTGCATAACAGCAGAAGACCGCCTCACCACTTCTTTTAAGCTTAGCTCTTGGAATTCTAAGTAGACACTCATTTGAAGATCTAAGGTTACGATTTGGAGTGTAAGGTGTAAGACATTCCAAAATATAAGATGGAGTGAGATTATTTAAGGCTTTGTAATCCATAAGCAGTATTTTAAAGTCAATTCTAAATGGCATAGGTAACCAATGTAGTGACATCAAAACTAGGGTGATGTGCTTGGATTTTCTTTTCCGAGTTAAGATTCTAGCAGCTGCATTCTGCACTAGTTGCAATCGATTGATGTCTTTTTTTTTGGTAGTCCTGAGAGCAGTGTGTTACAGTAATCTAGCCGACTGAAAACAAAACAAAACAACATTTTTCGGCATCTTGCAATGTTATAAGAGGTCTAACTTTTGCTATATTTCTTAAGTGAAAAAATGCTGTCCTAGTAATCTGATTAATAATTGATTTAAAATTCAGGTCAGAGTCAATAGTTACCCCTAAATTCTTAACCTCCATCTTGACTTTTAATCCAAATACATCAAGTTTATTTCTAATAACCTCATTATATCCATTGTTGACAATCACTAAAATTTCTGTTTTCTCTCTATTTGAGAAAATTACTACTCATCCATTCCGTAACACAAGTGAGACATTGTGTCAGTGAATCAAGAGCGTTGGGGTCGTCAGGTGCTATTGATAAATATAGCTGTGTGTCATCAGCATAGCTGTGGTAGCTCACGTTATGCCTTGAAATAATCTGACCTAACGGAAGCATATAAATCGAAAAGAGCAGCGGTCCCAGGATACAGCCTTGTGGACAATGTTCCCTCTAATTTTTTATAGGCTATGTGCGCAAAAAATATCATCCGTGCGCATTTTAAAGCAAGACTAAATTTTTGTGCGCTACAGAATGTTTGTTGGAGTTCAGTTCAAGTTACAAAAACACGATGTTATTTCAGTTATCAATACCAAACAAGTTTCATTGTTAAATGCTATACCTATTAATAATGTGTAATTATATTTTACAGGTAGCATTTCGAATGTGGCACCAATGTCCATCAATTTTGCTAATTCTGCAAATTGATCATTCTGAAATGCAAATTTCGTCATCTCTGGAAAGCTGTTTATCAGATTGCTTTTGATTTTTTCTGCAACAAGGAATTTAAAGTCATTGTATTGTTGAATAATGACACTTTCCTCCTGAAGAAATTGTTTGTACTTTAAACAAAGAGATCAGATATGTTCAATTCCAAAGTCAGTCGCATTGTGCTATTGCTGTACAGTCAAAAGCAGACCATTCCTCAATTTCATTTTCAGGAAATCTTTCACCCAGATGCAAACATAGGATGTTGATGAAGGTTAATATGGAATTAGTATCCACGGAAACTTCTTTTCCAGACACCTTGTCAAGAAGACTGTTAACTTTATCACTCCATTTAACCTTCTCACCAAGGTACTGCATTCGAAGTTTGTTCAGTTTACCCTGTGCAAGATGATATGCTTCCAATGGTGTCAAACCACGTTTTTGAAATGCCATAGTTAAAGAAGCCATTTCTGATAAGACATCATTCAAAATTTCCAATGTTATATGAAATTGTTCACTCTTCAGCTTCTTATAGCAGTACTTTGATATAGGATCATTATCTTTGGATTCTTCAAAATATTTTAATAGGGGATCATAATTTCGAATAATTGCTTGAAGTGCAAAGTGTCTGGATAACCAGCGCACTTCATTCAGAGGTCTGAAAGCAATTGATTCACATTCAGAAGCATCTGCTCTTTCCTGAAATTTGTATCTTTTAGTAGAAGCCATTCAGACTTAAAAGCTATTGCAGCTCTCTTGCGTTTTGCACCTTTCATCGCTTGCGGTTTCGACATTTAAAAAATTATATCTAGCTACAAAGTACCAGGCTGAACACCAAGATTCCACGAAATAAACAATACAACGGAAGTCAAGGAATCAAAAGTTAGCGCGTTTCGTACAAAGATGTTATAGGCTGCCGCAGGCAGCAAGATACCGCATAGCGCCGACCGTAGCCTGCTACGCAGGAATCTAGGTCAGTCAACTCTGATTGGTCGTAGCTGCACAAGCGACGCCACACCCCTGATTTAAAATTTATAGCGCTTCGATAAATGGGATAAATGGGAAATCGGAACAGCTGGCCTTCTGCAACATTTCACTTTAATGCCAAAAATCATTTTAGGCAAAAATTAAATTTTTATGCGCGCTATTTTAATTTGTGTGCGCGGGTTCGGAAAGTCGTGTGCGCGCGCACACGCGCACAGCTTAGAGGGAACAGTGCTTGTGGAACACCACATAGAAAATCATGTGTCTTTGAAGTATAATTACCACAACTAACAAAGAATTCTCTACCTGCCAGGTAGGATTCAAACTAATTTAAGACACTGCCAGCGAGGCCCACCCATTGACTAAGGTGATTTCTAAGAATATTGTGATCAATCTTATCAAATGCGGCACTCAGATCTAAGCGGAAATGCGGCAAGAAGAAAGGAACAACATCAGAATCTAAGGTCTCCCTGAAAAATGTGAAATTCATAGCTGAGCTATTTTCTAAAATAACTGGAGAGGACTTTAAATCATCCACCAAGATCTCAGCAGCCTACTGTATATGTGGATCGAATGTTTCAAAACTGAGAAGCTTTATTGTCCATTTCAACAAACTACAGGCCAAACAAAATTTCTGATACCAGATACAGTCTCTTGTACCTTGCCAAATTAAAAGTGAATATTGAAGGGCACTTTCACATTTTTAGCTCTCCAAATGAAGCAGAAAGAGAGCTAAGCAGACTGATCCTGACATCCTTTTGAAACACAATCACGGGAATGCTCTATCATACTTTATCTCAGTCTCCATGGTAACTGTTTAACATCATTCTCTAGGTTTATTGTATTGGGACTGTACATTCAAGATACCTCAATTTTAACCTTTTCTACACTGCTGCTGGGGAGTTCATTTTGTTCTGGATGTGCTCTCTCTCTATTGGCGTTTCAGAGGCCTGGGACTTAATGAAGTGTGGTCCACCTCACTCGGGTAGGTGAAATCTAGGGGGTGGTGTTTAAGAACGAGAGCTTTTATATTTCTTATTGATCTTTTCTACCAAAACAAAGGCTACAAAATGTCAACAAAAGTTCAGAAGCAATTTTTTATGACCAAACAGTGAATTTTGTGAGCTGGAATATTAAAGGTCTCAATCGTAAATTAAAGAGAAAGAAAGTATTCACTCACTTAACAGGTTTAAATGCCAAGATATAGTAGTTTCAACACCAAAAGGATTGGATTGTCCAAATGTTTCACTCCAGCTGTACAAAGAAAGCTAGGGGTGTGGGAATCTTAATACACAGAGTTATCCCATTTGTAGCATTAGAAGTAATATGCAGTCCTCAAGGGTGATATGTTATGGAGATGGGCAATTTATTCTGATAAATATTTATGCACCCAATGTGGATGATAGAGATTTCATCCAAAGTGTGTTTGCCTCCATTCCTAATATGGTCAATAGCTGCAATAACATCTAATACTGTGAAAATAATAACACAGTTTGTAACTGATCAGAACTCATCAGACCCATGGAGGTTTTTAAAACTTAACCTTAGAGTACATTATTATTACTGAAGAATTCATTATTTCTTAATAGACAATTTTTTTGCCCATTATCAAATAGTGTAAGTACATCGCTATTGTTATCTCTGACCACGGTCCTCTGATCTTGGAGCTTAACTTAGTATGTCCTACACACTCATCTCATATCTGGCATCTTAACTCCCTGTTATTAGCTGATGAGCACTGTAAGGAATTCATATCCAAGCAAATTGAATATTTTCTAGAGACAAATGCTTCCCCAGAGGTCTCTGCAGGTATACTCTGGGAAAGTATGAAGGCATTTTTAAGAGGACAGATTATTTCATATCTATCTCACAAAAATAAATTGGAAACCAAGAAGGCAACTGAGTTAATAAGTGAAATTGCCAGACTAGATCTAGAATATGCCAGGTCTCCAAATGATGCACTTTATAAGCAGAGACAGGTTTTGCAATCAGAATTGAACCTCTTGACTACTAAAGAAACAGAACAGCTCATCTTTAATACGCAACATCATTATTATGAACATGGAGAAAAGGTCAATAAGATTTTAGTTGAACAAGCAGGAAGTCTGCAATGCAATAATAGCAATTACACAAATGGAGATAAAGTCATAGACCATAAGAATATAACCCACACATTTAGACTTTATTATAAGCCCTTATATTCCACTCAATCTCAAGATAAGACATGTTTTAATGAGTTATTTGACTGATTACAGATACCACAGCTAGATACTCTTAGTGCTGTGGAACTGGATAAACCTCTGACACTTTCAGAATTACTAGATGCTATAAACTCACTTCAAAGTTGGAAAGCAGCTGGCCTTGATAGCTACCCAGAGATCTTACTACCTTTGGATGCAGAATAAGCATTTGATATGGTTGAATGGGACTACCTGTTCAGCACATTGCACAAATGTGGGTTTGACCTAAACAAATGTGCATGGATCAAACTGCTCTGTACTAGTCCAGAAGCCTCCATTCGTTTTAACAACATTATTTCTGAATATTTCAAACTAGTCAAAGATGTCCCCTATCCCCATTGCTTTTTGGAATCGCCATTGAACCACTGTCTGTTTATTTTCAAAATGGGGATTTTCAGAGAAGGACTTGAAAAAAAAAGTATCATTATATGCAGATGATATGATACTGTATATATCTGTTCCAGAAAACTCCATGCCAGCAGTCCTAAAAGCACTAGGAGATTTTCAAAAGATATCTGGACTCAAAATTATTTTGAAAAAATGTGTGCTTTTTCCAGTGAACAGTGAACACAATATTAAACTAGACACCTTCCCATTTATCATAGCAAGATCAGTTTAAATATCTAGGGGTGAATATCACAAGTAAATATAAAGCTCTTTTTTCAACAAAATTTTGCTGTCTGCATTGAAAAAATTAAACAAGATGTGAATATATGGTCCACCTTCCATCCCACATTAGCAGATAGAAGCAACACTGTTAAGGTGAAAATCCTTCCCAAGCTTCTTTTCTTATTTCAAACCATCCCTATCTACATTAACAAATCTTTTTTTAAGAAATTAGATTCAATAACCTCATTTATTTGGAATTCTAAACATCTACACATCCAAAGGGTGACTCTGCAATGACCTAAAGCAGAAGTGGCCATGGCACTACCTAACTTTCAGTTTTATTACTGGGTGGCAAATATATAGGCCATAAATACCTGGACATTGACAGACATCAATGAATACACAGAAGCCTGGTCTGTAATAGAATTAAAATGTTGCAGTATTTCTTTATATTCCCTGCTATGTGCCCCTGAAAATTTAGATTATCTTCAATACATTAATAATCCAATTTTCCTTCATTCACTCAGAATATGGAACCAATGTAGGAAGCACTTTAAGACAGAAAAGCTCTTATTTACATGACAAGCACTCTTTTCCATCATCCAAAACATACACAAAATGTCTGGTATTAAAACTAGAAATTTTGCTAAAACTGAACCTGCACAATTTTCCCCACCGTCCACTTATTTCTGTTCCAGAACAAAATATTGATCCATCTTGAAGACTCATATAGCATCTCCACAATTTATAAAAACTTTTTAAAGTGTCTTCCTTTCAAAGATCCCAGGGCACAATGGGGAATTGATCTTTCATTTAAAATTTCAGAAAAGGAGTGGAAGGCAGCTGGTCAGCCGCCTCAACAACAGAGGCACAGAACATGGCCCATTCGGACTCAATGTCCCCCACCTCCCTCGGGACATGGTCGAAGTTCTGCCGGAGGTGGGAGTTGAAGCTACTTCTGACAGGGGGCTCTGCCAGACATTCCCAGCAGACCCTCACAACACGTTTGGGCCTACCAGGCCTGACCGGCATCCTCCCCCACCATCGGAGCCAACTCACCACCAGGTGGTGATCAGTTGACAGCTCCACCCCTCTCTTCACCCGAGTGTCCAAGACATGTGGCCGCAAGTCTGATGACACGACCACAAAGACGATCATCGAAACTGAGGCCTAGGGTGTCGTGGTGCCAAGTGCACATATGAACATCCCTATGCTTGAACATGGTGTTCGTTATGGACAATCCGTGAGGAGCACAGAAGTTCAATAACAAAACACCACTCGGGTTCAGATCGGGGGGGCCATTCCTCCCAATCACGCCCTTCCAGGTCTCACTGTCATTGCCCACGTGAGCATTGAAGTCTCCCAGCAGAACGAGGGAGTCCCCAGAAGGTGTGCCCTCCAGCACCCCCTCCAGGGACTCCAAAAAAGGGTGGGTACTCCGAACTGCTGCTCGGTGCATACGCACAAACAACAGTTAGGACCCATCCCCCCACCCGAAGGCGGAGGGAGGCTACCCTCTCGTCCACCGGGGTAAACCCCAATGTATAGGCTCCAAGTCGGGGGGCAATAAGTATGCCCACGCCCGCTCGGCACCTCTCACCGGGGGCAACTCCAGAGTGGTAGAGAGTCCAGCCCCTCTCAAGGAGATTGGTTCCAGAGTCCAAGCTGTGCGTCGAGGTGAGCCCGGCTATATCTAACCGGAACCTCTCGACCTCGCACACTAGCTCAGGCTCCTTCTCCTTCAGAGAGGTGACATTCCACGTCCCAAGAGCCAGCTTCTGTAGCCGAGGATCGGACCGCCAAGGTCCCCGCCTTCGGCCACTACCCAACTCACTCTGCACCCGATCTCCTTGGCCCCTCCCATAGGTGGTGAGCCCATGGGAAGAGGGACCCACGTTGCCTCTTCGGGCTGTGCCCGGCCGAGCCCCATGGGTGCAAGCCCAGCCACCAGGCGCTCGCCATCGAGCCCCACCTCCAGGCCTGGCTCCAAAGGGGGGCCCCGGTGACCCACGTCCGGGCGAGGGAAAACACTGTCCAAATTTTGTATTCATCATGGAGGTTTTGTTGAACCGCACTTTGTCTCATCCCTCATCTAGGGCCAGTTTGCCTTGGGTGGCCCTACCAGGGGCATAAAGCCCCGGACAACAGAGCTCCTAGGATCATTGGGACACGCAAACCCCTCCACCACGATAAGGTGGCGGTTCGAGGAGGGGCTGACCTGAGCTGTGGCTGTAAGGTAGTCGGTGCCTGTTGTGGCGGCAATCCCCAAAACCCATTGGTGGACACCAGCGGTGAAGGATGCCGTCAAGCTGAAGAAGGAGTCCTGCCGGTCCCTTTTGTCCTGTGGGATTCTGGAGGCAGCTGATAGGTACCGGCAGGCCAAGCGTAATGTGGCTTTGGTGGTTGCTGAGGCAAAAACTCGGGCATGGGAGGAGTTTGGGGGAGGCCATGGAGAACGACTTTCGGACGGCTTCGAGGAGATTCTGGTCCACCGTCCGGTGTCTCAGGAGGGGGAAGCAGTGCAGTGTCAACACTGTGTATAGTGGGGATGGTGCGCTGCTGACCTCGACTCGGGACGTTGTGGGTCGGTGGGGGGAGTACTTCGAAGACCTCCTCAATCCCACTAACATGCCTTCCAATGAGGAAGCAGAGCCTGGGGACTTGGAGGTGGGCTCCCCCATCTCTGGGACTGAGGTCACCGAGGTGGTCAAAAAACTCCTTGGTGGCAGGGCCCCGGGGGTGGATGAGATACGCCCGGAGTTCCTCAAGGCTCTGGATGTTATAGGGCTGTCTTGGTTGACACGTCTCTGCAACATCACATGGACATCAGGGACTGTGCCTCTGGATTGGCAGACTGGGGTGGTGATCCCCCTCTTTAAGAAGGGGGACCGGAGGGTGTGTTCCAACTACAGAGGGATCACACTCCTCAGCCTCCCTGGAAAAGTCTATTCGGGGGTTCTGGAGAGGAGGGTCCGTCGGATAGTCGAACCTCGGATTCAGGAGGAACAGTGTGGTTTTCGTCCTGGTCGCGGAACAGTGGACCAGCTCTACACCCTTAGCAGGGTCCTGGAGGGTGCATGGGAGTTCGCCCAGCCAGTCTACATGTGTTTTGTGGACTTGGAAAAGGCGTTCGACCGTGTCCCTCGGGGAATCCTGTGGGGGGTGCTCCGAGAGTATGGGGTACCGGACCCCCTGATAAGAGCTGTTCGGTCCCTGTACGATCAGTGTCAGAGCTTGGTCCGCATTGCTGCAGTAAGTCGAACCCGTTTCCAGTGAGAGTTGGACTCCGCCAGGGCTGCCCTTTGTCACTGATTCTGTTCATAACTTTTATGGACAGAATTTCTAGGCGCAGCCAGGGTGTTGAGGGGGTGCAGCTTGGTGGACTCAGGATTGGGTCACTGCTTTTTGCAGATGATGTTGTCCTGTTTGTTCATCAGCTCTCTCTGGATCGGTTCGCAGCTGAGTGTGAAGCAGCGGGGATGGGAATCAGCACCTCCAAATCCGAGACCATGGTCCTCAGCCAGAAAAGGGTGGAGTGCCCTCTCAGGGTTGGGAGCGAGATCCTGCCCCAAGTGGAGGAGTTCAAGTATCTCGGGGTCTTGTTCACGAGTGAGGGAAGAATGGAGCGTGAGATCGACAGGCGGATCGGTGCGGCGTCCGCAGTGATGCGGGCTCTGCATTGGTCTGTCGTGGTGAAAAACGAGCTGAGCCATAAGGCAAAGCTCTCAATTTACCAGTCGATCTACGCTCCTACCCTCACCTATGGTCATGAGCTATGGGTAGTGACTGAAAGAACGAGATCGCGAATACAAGCGGCTGAAATGAGTTTTCTCCGCAGGGTGTCTGGGCTCTCCCTTAAAGATAGGGTGAGAAGCTCAGTCATCAGGGAGGGGCTCAGAGTAGAGCCGCTGCTCCTCCGCATTGAGAGGAGTCAGATGAGGTGGCTCGGGCTCCTGGACGCCTCCCTGGTGAGGTGTTCCGGGCACGTCCAACCGGGAGGAGGACCCGGGGAAGACCCAGGACACGCTGGAAGGACTATGTCTCCCGGCTGGCCTTGGAATTCCCCTGGAAGAGCTAGAAGAAGTGGCCGGGGAGAGGGAAGTCTGGGCATCTCTGCTCAAGCTGTTGTCCCCGCGACCCGACCTCGGATAAGCGGAAGAGGATGGATGGATGGATGGATGGATGGAGTGGAAGGCAGCCATGCACAGAATATACTCTACCTCCATATGCACAAAACACTCAATTATTTAACTTAAAATTTTCTATCAAATGCATTTATCTTGATTAAAACTATCCAAAATGTTTCCAGGTCAAGATTCATCCTGTGAACGTTGCAATTTATCTCCAGTCCCACTGGGCCACATGTTTTAGGTGTACACCAAATTAACATCATTTTGGACAGAAATCTTTGAATGTCTATCAGACAGACTTGGTATCACAATCCCCTAACAGATGTGTTTGGTGTACTCCCAGATGGGCTTAAAGTGGAAGGACAAACAAATCATAACTGGCTTTATTTCACTATTGGCACATGGACTTATCTTACTCAAATGGAAGAATCCTGACCCACCACCTTTTAGTCAGTGGGTAACTGATGTCCTATACTGTCTGAAATTGGAAAAAATCAAATTCTGACTTAGAGGATCTATTCGAAACTCTTTTAAAACCTGGCAGGATCTAATCAATAACATTTTAGAGTAAGCTTCTATATTGGGGAAAAGGATACTCTTCCTTTCTTGCTGCTTCAAAGATTTGCTTTGTTGGCCGGTTCTCGTCTCTTTCTTACTTTTGGGTGATGGTTGAATTTTGGTTTTGTTAAGTTTGATTTGATTGTATGGATTGTTATTTGCTTTTAATTAAAATGAATAAAAATAATTTAAAAAATCTCCCTCTTTATATATTACTTCGATAACTTAAGATATGAAGATAAAGTGTAAAAAGTTAAAAGCAAAGCAGAATTTTTTAAAATAGAGTAATAGCAAATGAACTAAATGAAATAAAAAATAGAAAATAATGAAGGACAATAAACTCTGGATATAAATCTTAATAAAATGAAACCCTTACTTCAAAGTCAAAAGGCTTACTGAAAGACAGCAAACCTGTCAGTAGATGAGTGTCATCTTGTGTGACTTTCAGATTCAGCAGTCAAGTTGATTCATGGACAGTCTCTTAGATGGAATATAGTTTCACCCTCTGATGGAATGGAGTCTCTCTTTCTTCTGATCTGTCATTTATGCCCAAAACATTACACTACATGGTGTTCTAGACTTTGAGATCTTACACACAGATAATTGAAAACTACTCCACTGTTGAACAGCTTGATGCAGAAGCTTTGATCATAAAAGTATATGTAAAACACATAATCTTGTCAAGGGTGATTATCTGTGATATCTCCAGTTCCCTTCAATCCCATCTAACATTTGAGTTATAGGCTGTCTGGTCATTCCATTCTTATAATGTAACTAATACATTAAGACAACAAAAAAGGAAAATATACAAAATAAATAGGATTCCGACGATGTCTCACAGCATTGCTGTGTATGAGAAAGCTCTGAGCGAAATCCCAGAGAGAGTTCATGTACAGTTTATCGCAGTCCATCTGAGCACAAACTTGTAAATGAGGCAAATTGCAGCCGTCTTCAAATATAGTGCCTGAAGTCCTAAAATGATGATTGTCCACTCCATAACCATCAGGCAATATTTTTGAACCAGATTGCTTTATATTTTAAGATTTTAATGACTGCATCTACTTAGTTTAATTGTAGTACAAATGAATGTGGCAGATCTCTATATGCAAAAAAACAGTAAATATATATTTTTCTTTATCTTCTAATAGTCATCTTTATTTTAGAAAAGCATATTCAATGTGAATCAGGATATAAACCTTCCGAGATACAAAACTTATGCTTTGTATTAATTTAACATAATTATGTTATTCATAGGAATAATCTATTATGGTAGTGTAACAGTATGTCTACTTTTGAGCTTTTAACAGTTATACAAATGTCACCACCTATCTAGATAACAGTGACTCTATCCTCCTGGGTTAAAGAAAATCTTCTTTAGTTCATGGCAGCCCTGCTAGAGTGACAGCCCTAATGTAGTGGATGAGCTGCAATGGGTGCTGGACGCATACCTACTCTCAATTACAGTGGTTTCAGCCATAAGGATAACCTTTGCCAAGGACAGCAAATTTCGGTACAGCCAAGTATAATAGTGTTTGTATTTCACATCTATCAGTATTAAAAGAATGACATAAAAAAAGCAGAAGTCATCACACGTTACTGTTCACTGACCAGGCATAGAAAGCAGCAAGGAAGACACTGAATCTATCAGTTTCTAATCCTATTTAACATACTGTACATTGCTTCAGAATCCTCATTATATACATATTTTATTTACTTTGTCTATTAACTTTCATCTTTACATTTGCTGTAAGGAGTGGTTTGAATAAAAGGAGGTTTGTTCTCACTTCTTTTGAAATAAAGATGTTGCTGAAGTTTACACAGTGACCATCACTCATACATGCATTCATATCGCTCCCCAAGATGGACTGGCCCCCTGTACTGGGCTTATTCCTGCCTTGCTCCCAATGCTGCCAGGATGTGCTCTGACTCCCCGAGACCCTAAATTGAATTAAGAAGGCTTGTACTGTATGTATATACAACAAAACTGTATACAAGTCTATGATAAAGATATTTACTCCTGCCTGATTTTCTGCTTATTGAAAATTCATAGTATCAGACCAAAAATTACATTGACGTAATAAAAAACTTTGGAAACTTCATTTTTAAAATGAATTTAAGGCAGCACTCAAAGCTTCTTGTGAAAATCTAACTTTCCATTATACTTAGAACTGGTTGCAGAACCTTCAGCAGCAATAAATTCATGCCATCAGAAAAGCACTGTCGATTTTCACTTACAGCATTTATTTTTCCTTTTTGTGCATTACATATTCTTATTTTTGATTATGAATATTTTATTGTTATTTTTGTGTGATCATCATGGTGACACTTTGTATATTTGTTTGCATGGATGCTTGCCGTTTTCTGACCCATAACATCATAGGTCAGAATGTCACTTTTAAAAGGAGAATTTAAAAGGATGGCCCTCACAATAGATGTGTGCTCGAGCAAACAGTCTACCAATCAAATACTTTAGGGAAAGACCTTTGGTATTCATCTAGATAGATAGATAGATAGATAGATAGATAGATAGATAGATAGATAGATAGATAGATAGATAGATAGATAGATAGATAGATAGATAGATAGATAGATAGATAGATAGATAGATACTTAGCATAGTTTTAACAGTGTCTTTGCTTTTGCCGACTACCATTGTTAAATGATCTTATGAATTTAAGTCTCACACAATGACTACTCTTTGTTTTTACACTTAAACAGGGACCTTTTTGTTCTTTATATTGGCCAGTGCTGTCCTAAATCATGCCCAAGAGCTAGAAGAAGAAATTATTCAAATACATATTAAGGATTGATTCATTTGTGTTACATTTAATAACATTTTTACACCTAAAGACTGAACGGTCAATTACAGTGTGCACCAAAGAAATGAAGAAAGCACCAAACATTTGTGTTGAATCTTCTCTCTGTGTATGCTACAACAATCCATTATAAACACTAATCAAATTCAATATGCAAAATATGAAGTAATGCGCAAAATTAGACAAGTTAATTTAAAAAGCATTGTATACGAGTATATGAGTCGGAATTAATAATATTTATTCAAATTTTTTACATGAAAATATTATTAGTAATATACAACTCCAATTTAGAAAAGCTGGGATGGTATGAAAAATGCAAATAAAAACAGAAAGCAGTGATCTGTAAATGACTGTAAAAGATACTTGACCTGAAAACAATATAATAGCTCATCATTTCATTTAACAACAAATTAATTTTATGGTTTTACCAAAAATAAACACTTATTTTGATTTCAATAATTGAAACATATTCCAAAGAAATTGGGTAGTAAAAAAATTATAGTATTATCTTACCTTCTCATAAAATTTAATAATCATTAAGGTACCGAAAACACTCATTTGTTGAGTGTCTCGGGTGTAATTCTGGCTCATTCTTCTTGCAAACAAGTCTTAAGGAGTACAATAGAACAGAGTTTTTGTTGTTGTATTTTATGTTTCAAAATGTGTTATACATTTTCAACTGGGGACACGACTGCAGGCAGGTCAGTCAATCACCTGCACCCTCTTCCCATGCTGCCATGCCTTTGTAATGCGTGCAGAATGTAGGTTTGCATTGTCTTGCTGATATATGCATGGGCATCCATGGAAGTGATGTTGTTTCAAATGCAGAATATGTTGCTCCAAAATCTGTGACATACTTTTCAGCATTAATGGTGCCTTCACAGAAGTGCAAGTTAGTTATCCTTGCCCAGTGCACTGACACAATGGCATACCATCACAGATGCTGGCTTCTGTACTTGTAACTGGTAACAGTGTGGATGGTCCCTTTCTTCTTTAGTGTAGAGGAGAAAATGTGCATTTCTTTCATAAAAGACCTGAAATATTGATTTTTTCCAACCACAATACACGTTTCCACTGTGTGATGGTCCATCCTAGATCCCTATGAGCACAAGAGAAGTCGACGGCACTGCTGGATACTGTTAACATGGAGCTTCCTTTTAGCAGAGTACAGTTGTAACCAACATTTGTGGATGTAACTTTAAACTGTGTTACTTGATAATGGTTTGCCAAAGTACTCCTGAACCTAGTGTGGTTATGTCACTTATTGTTGAGAGCCATTTGAGGGATCAAGGATCACAAACTGTCAGCTTAGTGTTGAAACCTTGCCATTTACGCACCAACCTTTCTCCCGTTTTCTTAAATCTTTTAATTATATTATGCACTGCTGAGGGTGAAATGCCGAATATGTCTTTGAGAAACATTGTTTTTAAATTCTTGAATGATTTTTCACACACATTTGTAGGAAGGCTGGTGATCCTCGGCCAATCTTTGCTTCTTAAGGACTAGGCCTTTTCTGGATACAGCATTTATACCAAAGCATGATTACAGTCATTGTTAGACCTAAATTGCCCCATCTAAACTTTTTTTGGAATGTGTTGCAGGCCCTCTTTGGTAAGAATGAAAGTATGTTTATGAAAAAATAAACCTGACCTTTATACTGTTTATGAGGGATTACAAGTCAAAGAGCATTTTGAAATCACCATTTTCTATTTTTATTTGCATTTTCCATACTTTTTCCAAGTTGGGATTGTAAAAGTTATATTACTTTTGAACATTTTGACACATTTTGTTTACTTGAACTATGAATAATGCTGAACAATTACGCACAAGAAGTCCAAATAAATGTGTTTTCCAACACAAGAAAAGATCTGAAGCTACTGTGTAAAGTCTAAGTGACACAATCATGATTGAGTTGCTTTTTTGTTATAATAAGAAGACAAATTGATTTAAGACTTAAGATTTAAAACACATTTTAATTTACAAATTATTTTGCTTAAATCTGTAATTAGAAAATGTTATGATTGTTTCGTTATATAGACTAAATTGGTATCTTCCAAACAAACCTAATTTCCACAATAAGATGGAAACTGGCCTGCAAAAATGATTTTTTTAGATCAGGAAAGAAGAAGCAAATAGCAAATATTAGGGAATAGTTAGCAAAAAGAGACTGAACTCATCACCAAAAAGTCACATTTAAATAATTTGCAAATTCATGAAAACAGCAAAAGATAATAATTTCAATTAATAAAAGAACTAAACATCCAAGAGAAAAATAAATTGAATGAGATTTCATTGAAAATATCTTACAATAGACATTCCCACAAAGCATGATAGAAAAGGAAAAATCTGAAAAATACAAATACAGTTCTGTAACAATAAAGGGAAAATCATAGACCTTGAAGATAAAAACTTTTGCAATATGGGTGTAAATACTGTTTCATAATCTTGTCAACAATATTACAATAGTACTACTAAAAATTCTTAAGGAATATGTAGAAACTAAGCATATATGCAATGACAGTATGTGTGTATCAGCTACAAGAAAAACTTTTTTCGTTTCTTGTTTTCTATTTTCTAATGATAATTTGTAATCTGAAATATGTATTATTTTATTTAAAAAAAACATTTTTCAAGGTTTAATCTAGATCTATTTTGCTATATATGCACAAATGCACAAACACTCATATATACAGTGTATATATAGTGGTAACCAGGGGGCCTACAGCTCCCCAAGCCCCAGATGCAACAGACACAGAGGCCAAGCCAGCACACCTTTATTCAGCTGTGGAAAACGCTTTTGTCTCAATCCCCACAGCAGCACACAGTACAAAGCACCAAATACTAAATACCCAGTCCTTTTTCTTCCTCTCTCTCCCCAAATGGAGTGAGGCAGCCCCTTTTATATAGGCAGCCCTGCAGAGGAGGGCTCAGCTGTTCTCCACGTGTGTCCTGGCAATCTCCTTTCCCCAGTTCTTGTTATAGAGGCACCCCAGCCGGGACAGAATCCCAGCTGTCCATTACTGTATATACTGTATATATATATATATTTTTTGATTTGATATAATGTACTAAACACCAAGGGGAAACTGTGTTTTTGCATGACCATTGGAGGTCTAAGCGTAGGGTCAGCCATGGAGCAGCTTTCAAGTAAAGGGCCTAGCTCAAGGACCCAACAGAATAGGATCCCTTCTGGCAGTAATAGGATTTGAACCAGAAACCTTTCAGATACCAATGCAGGTTCTTAGCCTCAGAGCCACCTCACCGCCTTTATACAGTATATAAACAATAAATGTCTATATATGTCTACAAATATGTAGACATGGACAAAAGTGTTGGTAACCTTATAACACCATAAAAAAGTGCTTCATGCCTCCTGAAAATTGATTAAATGAACAGTAATTATCCTATATATACCTGTATTGCTTTGAAAATGCCATTGAGTAAAGCAAAGCAAGTGTGAAAAGAGATAAGTATTGCTTATTCTACAAATATATTCTAAAATGACCTGGACACGTTTGTTGGTTCCTCTGATTTTTCAAACTAACTAACTAGTATCACTCATATCTCCAATTGTGCAATTAGTCATTCAGCCTATTTAAATGGAGAAACTAGTCACTGTGTTAGGTTTCATTGTGTCTTCCCCATGAACTTGGGAACCAGAGAAAGCAAAGGAGATACCTATCCAAGTAGATCAGAAAGAAAATTATAGACAAGCATGTTAAAGGTAAAGGCTAGAAGACCATTTCCAAGCAGCATGAGTCAATGGTTTTGTTGCCAGCCTCTATGGATGCAGCCTGCAAAAGGAAAACCAACCCCAGAATAGGCAGAAGGATAGTGAAGGAAGTCAAAAAACCAAGGACAACTTCCAAAGAGATGCAAGGTCCATCAGTGTATGATCACACTATTTGTCACTTTTAGAGTGACAGTGGGTTCAATAGAAGAAGAATTTAGGGCAGGCATGTCAAACTCACTACCATTGGTGGGCCGCTTCGACTGCCATATGTACGTCAGCGGGCCGCACTGTAACAAATACTATTATACAAAGTTACTGTAGCTTTCTTTCCAATACTGAAAACTTTAAAAAATGTAACACTTACAAGTTTAAAGTTTAAAGAAAAGCAATTTATTTCCATACAATCTCCGTACAACAGCGTACAATTAGAGTCTTAGCCTCTTAGCTAGGTCCTTATATTATTATATTATATTCATTGTATTACATTCATTGCTTATATAGGAGTCTTACAGTGTGAGATTTATTTCTTTTGTCCCGACACTTGGCATCTCTTATTAGTAACCAGTTCGTCAATATCAGGCTTGAAATCTTGTGCAGCTGCAACTTTTATGAGGGATGAAAGGTGCTCGATGGTAAGTCTTGAGCGATGTGGGGTTTTGGTAGCTTTCATTAACGAAAACAATTGCTCATAAAGGTAAATGCTTCCGAACATAGACAGTACTCTTGATGCCAACTTACGGATCTGCACATACGAGGGTGGCAAGTACATACAAGCCTGGCACACCAACTTCGTTCTATTTTGCCTTCAGAATAGAATCTGACTGCCGCTCAATCAATTCCATTTGGATATTCTCAGGCGCATTCTCAATGTTGTAAGTGTATGGTGACGTAAACAGCGCAATGCCGTTTGTGTGAACTGAAATCACGAAGACGCTCACTGAATTCATTGCTCAGTAATTCAAGTTGGAAAACAAATCCTCCAAAAATTAAATTTTACTTTACTAAGTTTACTTCAAAGTTTATATTGTAAAATAAGCCGATATGCAAAAAGCCCCCTGACCTACACTAATTTTACAAAGTCAAAATCACAAACATTTGTTAATAAACAACTCACCAACTTCTCGCGTCCACTTCAGATCTTCAGCTGTAGTCTGCACTAACTGTTCGTTACAATACTAGCACAAATTACATAAAACTAGAGCAAAAAAACGTGAAAATATGCAAGCTATTACTACTCGTGATGGTCAGTTCTGCCCAGTGGCCAGTCTCAGCAGCCCAGCCAGTAGTGTAGCCTGCCAGGAGCGGCTCTAGGCTCGTGGCGGCCCTGGGCAGAGAAAGAATTGATGGCTCCTTCGCCCACCGATGTCAATATGGTATCTTATGCACGTCGGATGGCCACGTCTGTTGCGGACACTGCATAGCCGCCTCATGCTAATGACACGCTTATATATGCGCATGTCCGCAACTTGAAAACCAAGTGGCGGCCCATGATATTCTCATTACGGCAAAACGTTATAATACTACATATAGCTTACTGCTCCGACTCGAGCGACATTAGTAAATACAGCGTACTAATTAACAAGAAACACAATGTTTTTCGGCCACATTGCTGTCAGCTGTGTCATTATTTTCTCTTTCTGTTTTATATTCAATATATATTGGTGTGGCGGCCCTGCACAGGTGCACAGTTTGCACATGCCTAAGGCCACCCCTGCTGCCCGCTGCTGCAGCCTAGCACTTCAGTTGCGACGTCGCGGCTCATTAACTTTGGACAAGGCTCGTGGCTACACTAGCAGATGACGTTTCTGGTACCGTAATGCCATGGGAAAATGAGCTTTTGTCAAAAGGCAGAAGTAAGAAAAGTCAATAAGTAATACCGAAGATGCAGAATGATTCAATCACAAACGATAGTAATCATTTTGTACAAGTTTAGTGCTAACTAGGATCTGTCATGCGGGCCGCACAGATTTCTGTTGAAGGCCGCATGCGGCCCAGGGGCCATGCGTTGAACACCTATAGAAATTACTGAAACATGCAGTCTGGAGAAGGGCCCATTCATACCTGAAACATCTAGAGAAGTTTGCTTAGGAAGAATGGGCCAAACTACAGAACCTACTGACAGGTGCAGATGTTTCATTGAGAGCTGCCATGCCATTTTCATTTGTCTTATTATTTGAAATATTCTGTTGAATCAAAACTTTAAAGCAAAGTCTGATTTTTGTTAAATACGGAATAAACAATGATGGGTGCCTATTACATTTGTCAGTTTCAATTTATGTCAGACACAATTGTGGGGACTTCTTTTTTTCATGGAGGAGTACAACAAATTCGTTCTCATCTTTCTCAAATTTGTTCTCAAGTCCTATCTGACTGATAGGCAAGAGTTTGTTAGTCTTGGCAACAGCAGATCCAGCTCAGCGCCAGTCACACAAGGAGTCCCTCAAGGCTCTGTCCTCTGTCCTCTGCTTTTCTGTATTTACATGCTTCCCCTTGGCCATGTTATCCGTAGATATGGACTGGGTTATCATTTTTATGCAGATGATACTCAACTCTACTTCAATGTTAAAAGTAGAACTTCATCAGAGCTTTCTCAGCTCACAACCTGCCTTAGTGAAAATAAAACCTGGATGGAGCAGAACTCTTTAAAATTAAATTGCAATAAAACTGAACTCCTGCAAATTGGGACTAAAATGCAACTTAATAAAATGAGCTCCTTTCCAGTCTGTCTTGGCGGTGATCTCATCAGACCTGCCTCTACTGTGAAAAATCTTGGTGTCATTTTTGATTCCTCCCTCTCTTATTCCACCCACATAAATCACATTAAGAAGCTTTCTTACTTTCACCTCTGTAACATATCCCGTGTTCGCTCCTTCCTCTCCTTCTCTAATGCTGAGAAACTTGTCCATGCTTTTATCATATCCCGCATCGATTATTGTAATTCCCTACTGGCAGGTGCCCCTTCTAATCTTATATCACAGCTCCAGCTTATTCAAAACTCAGCTGCAAGAGTCCTTACTCAAACCAGCAGCAGCGAGCACATCACACCCATCCTGCTCCGTCTCCACTGGCTCCCTGTGTCTTACAGAATCGAATATAAAATCCTACTAATAACCTACAAAGCCTTAAATAACCTCGTGCCAAACTACATCAGTGACCTTCTCCATCACTATGTGCCTGCCCGCCCACTAAGGTCCTCTGATTCTGGCAATCTTGTTGTGCCCCACACTAATCTACACTCCATGGGTGACAGGGCCTTCAGCTGTATAGCGCCCAGACTCTGGAATAACCTATCGAAATTAATCAGGTCAGCTGACTCCATGAATTGTTTTAAAAAACAACTCAAAACTCATCTGTTCAGGAAGGCTTTTAGCTCTACTTGACTTTATTACCCTTCTCTCAGTTCACTTCTCTGTCAAGATGCTCATGTAACCTGTATGTGTGTGTGCGAGACCATCAATTATGTTGTCTGTTTTTTTTTTCAGAATTCTCTGTCTTAATCTTCTTTATTTATTTATCTGGTTTGTACAGTGCTATATGCTGTATACCCTGCCATTCTTTATTATATTCTGTAAGTGCCTTGAGCATGGGAAAGGCACTATATAAATAAAATGTATTATTATTATTATTATCTCTCTACATGTTTTGGGACTCACAAACTGATCTATCAGTTGACCTAACATGTATGCTTTTGGGACATCGGAGAAAAACTAAAGACCTTGGATTGAAACACATGCACACATGGCTAGAACTTGCAAACTTCTCACAAAGAGGTATTAGGTCAGCATCTGAGCACAGGAGTTTAAAACGTTACGCAAACCATAGCCCCACAAGGCCTGTTTATATTCAGGTAGCACACAAAAGCTGTGTTTCTGATGTACCTCATGTTAAATTAGAGGGATACGCATACATGAGCACATATAGTAAATGATGAGCAGAATGCAAAGACAGCTTTTTAAAGATGTTGCCCACAAAGCTAACATAATTGACAAGGCCCTGACAATTGAACAGGTCTGCAATTACTTCTTGACTTTTTCATTTGGATTGTACCCTGTCATTTTTCCATCAAAACTGTTTGCCTATTTACTGCTGTCCAACTAAAAGGAATCATGACAGCCCAATTTCTCAGATACTGTCATCTGTCTTTCCATTAGAAAGTATAATACAAATTAAATTAAAACGATCAAACATAAGACGACTCAGTAGTCCGAATGGGCAAAGTAAACTGCTGTAAATATAGCAGAATGCTAACCAGTCATGCTTCATGCTCCAGGTGGGTGTGTGCTTGTTTGCGGAGATGGATGGTGAGCTGATTGCTTAATTAGGTCAGCTGTTCCACATTGGTACTCTGATGGTCGTAACTAAGTTGTGCCCACAGGAGTATAAAGGGGAACTTGAGAAGAATGGGGAAGAAAAGGAAAAGTATCAAGGAAGTATTGGGAAGAAAAGAAGGGAGAGCAGAATCTGTTGGAAACCAGTGTCAATAGATGGTGGCAAAACAGTCAAGGGAAACCCTGTGGTGAATTGTCATGAGGGGCACTACAGGCTTGAATCAGATGGCTCCTGCTGCACTGTGTACAACAGGACAGAAACAGACACAAAGGAAATAGGGAAGACAGATCTGGGCTCAGCATGTCCCAGAAGATGTCAAGTGATGTTGGCCAGGACAGGGGTAGAAGAGAGGCTGTTATGGTTCCAAAGGATACCGAGGTGTAGAGAAGATGGTGTAGAGCTCAGCCATGCTCAGCTTACCCAAGAGATGGGTGGGTGGGACAAAATGAGAGAGAGAAAGGATATTAAAAGACCAATTCTGGCTTGTTTGTATCCTTGAGTTCAATAGAATATTTATTAATTGATCGTTGATTATTGATTTTATCTTTCTTACTTACACCATTTTTATTGGATTATGTATTTATTAAGAATATTTTGCACTGCACTTTGGATACTTGCTGTAATTGGTTGAAGTAAATTGGCACAATGCACTGTTTGCACCACTCTTGTTTTGATGTGTCATCATTGCCAAGTCCATCCTCAGCCATAACTATCAATATTCTGGGTTCAAGGGAGTGTGCATCACACAGAAAAAAAGCACAAATATACAAATGGTGCTGTGTAGTCTTCTCATCATTCATATGAAACTGATTGATGGCAGAGAATGCATCAAGCAGTGAATGACAACTGGATGCACAGAGGCACCCAGCGTTTTCTGAAACAATCTAAGAGAGTCAATCTAAGATGTCATTTTTCACTACATGATTAATTAACAAGAATTATGGCAGCTTGAACATCCATCTACTTTCTGAATATTTGTTCTGTACCAGCTATTGAACCATTTTATGATTCTTAGTTAACAATCATCAGTTTTTTGATCAAACCTAAGAAAATGTATATACACATGAAAGAAATGTGGAAACACCACCCGGAAGGTGACAGATCCAGAAACTAAATCCAGGTACTGCAGCCATGTATTTGCCACTATATTCTTGATGATAACTGGAAAATACATTTTGAGAATGGCTACCGAGGAACAGTCAAAACCCTAATAATCGCTGGCAAATGTCACAGCAAAGTACACTTCTAAATAAATCTTATATATAAACGTCTATCTGTGGAAGTGTGTGTGTCTGTCCAGCCCGGAAATGAGAGGTAGAGTCGGGGCAAGGGCTCCACCTCCAGGGAAACAGAAAACTCGTTTAGTCGTTAATAACACAAGCGAGGCCAGCAGGTCAGCAAAACGAAACCTCAGAAGAAAGACAAAGTTGCTTAGCCGCTAACATCGGCAAAACGGTATCCCTTTTACTTTTCCACCCGCTGCTAATGCACAAGCGATGCCAGCACGTCGGTAAAACGAATCCTCCTAGGAGAGAAATGCCCAAAGTAGTTCCTTTCAATTACCTGACATCTCTTTATTTCAGCTTTTTTCTGACGATTTTAATAGTTTCTAGGATCCCAGGCTTTTTACAGCACAGACTTACACAGCTAGTTTATAATATAAAACCCATACCGTCAAAACTTATTTCCACCAAATTTTGCACTTTCCACTTTTGAATTAGGGAGGACCGCAGGCTATGTTTCATACCAAAATTTAGTTAGTGTGAAGTTTCAGATACCCCTGCTTGTGCTCTGTCTCCTTTGCTTCTGGGAAGTTTGGGCATTAGTTAGAGATAAGATTTATTTTTATTTTGGCTATTGCTTGTTTCATGTTCAGATTTTGCCATTTAAGTTTTCTTTAAATGTGTTCATTGACATCAATTGTAGTTTAAAATTCTGGCTTACTCAAGCATTGTTTGATTTTTGGACCTATCCTCTGGTTCTTATTTTGACTTTTGTTAAGTAAGCATTTACTGTTGCAAAAAAAAAAAACTTGCCAAACAAATAGTGCCTCACTTCTTGTAACGTTTGTGTTATTGACACAAAAAGAGAGGTATTTGCTTCCTGCCTGGGAGTGTTTTCATACATTAATTGTACATGCGTCTAAATGCAATTTAGTGTTCACATTTGTGAAAAACAAATTCTTAGACCTGTTTTCCATCACGTGAAGACATTTTGCTGAGCTGTCAGACACATGTTATGTTTGTACTGGTAACATGATAACCGCTGTGCCAATGATGATGACACTTTTAGTGATTACAATCCTATTGATTCCTAGAGACAAAAAAGAAATTTGAAGCTCTACAGCATGGAGAGCGCAAGCACTCATCTATAGGAATCAAGAAACATGCAAAGGTGATTGCTTATTAAAGGAGGGAGAGGGGGTAAAGCAGGGGGACTTTCATATATTGAGCTTTTCTGAGGAAAAAAAATCAGTGATGTGCATGATGGTGCATTTTGGTGTGTGAAAAATATGCAGCATGTCACATAAATAAAATTAACTTTGCTGGTGTGCAGGCAATTACCTAATATTTCTACTCCAAAAACTTTGAAATTGCCCAAAATCTCTCTTTAGTGAGTTTCAAGTTTCACAATTGCAAAATTGCCAGTCAAAACAAAATTGAATCTCAGTTTTACAAAACTGTATGCAAATTGAAACTTGGCTGTAACTAATTATTGTTTATACACTTTTAGATGTGAGCACTAAGGGGACACCTTCATGGCTTCATGGCATGGGCATGGTTGTTAATTCTCTCTTTCTCCACTACAATCTCAAAGGTTGCCATCAAAGACAATGATGTCACTTCCTTCTCATCCCATTCTGGGACCCTCATTATACAAGAGAGCCAAACACTGGAAGTGGCCATTCATTCTTGAACCTGCAACTGATGGAGTCAGAGCTCCTACTCAGAGTGTTGTTTCTAATAGTGTGTGACTGCAGCTGAAGCCATTTGATTTAAGGCAGAGCTTTTTTATTTGAGTTAAGGTAGACCCTTTTTGCCATTTTTCGTTTCATTTGCACTTATTAAACGGTGTTTTTACCATGGAGATGTCCCAAATTTTTATTTTGTTCTGATTATTATTTTTACACCCTTTAAAGTTATTTGACAAATTTGTTTTCTTGTCATTTTATAATTTTTTATTCTTTATTATTCGCCACGCAAAAAAAAAATATTATTGTGTTGTTTTGCAAAAGTATGTGTTGGTCATCTAGTGATACTCTGAGGGAGTACATGTGTAGCTTGCAATCAAATGACAAAAACTGAAAGATTATAGAAATAAACTTAGTTTTAAATATGCTAAAGTTTAGTAACTTTAGTGCAGGTGTTTTAACACTGCTGAAGTGGTGGTGCAGAGCTAGCATATCTTCCACACAGAGCCAGAGTCTGCATGACATGTACATTTTATCCCTGTACATTTGCGGTTTGATTAGAATTTTTGGGTATACCTAACTGTGTATGATTATTTGTTTTAAGACTAAATACATGCAATGCGTCATTAATACTCATTTAAGAAAATACGTTTAGTCGTTTATGTGCTGTAAGTAAACAACATCCATAATCTTTTTCCTTTTCCAACCTGAGTCCTTGAAGGTATGAAGTCTAAACATTAGCTGCTGAACCGATTAAAAACTAAATATATACTTTATTTATAGGATTCTGTTAATGGATTGCATGCAGCAGACTCTTCTGAATGGTTGTTTGACCATGCTGTGCAAAAGATCACCACACAGTTCACCATGTTTGATTCTTGCATTACATCCCATGCAGCTGTAATAATCATGGGCTCATGTGCCCCTGTTGCCCCTCAGCAAATGCAGAACTTAAATATATACTTATAATGTCTTTTTAGTTCTTGTCACTTGATTGCACACTATGCATGTGCTTAACGTCTCCCTCAATAGCTGTCACAAGATAGCTGAAGCAGCATGTGCATTGTCATTGCTGAACCAAGCAGGTATGTGTTTCCAATTATTGCAAAACAATTCATTACTTTTACAAAATAAGACAATATTTGGGTAACACTTTAGTTCAGGTGCTGAAAAAATGCATTTATTACTCATTTACTCTTATTCAACAAGACCTTAACAAAGGGTTGTTTTAGTCTTAATTATGATTATAAACAGTCAGTATACTTGTTATTCATCTCTGTTCAGTGTGGCATTTAATATGTTGCTGAAATTATAATAATAACCAGTAATGGTGCACGGCATGATACCGTGCAGTAAATACACTTGACTTGAGCATTTGTAGTTTTCATATTCTTTCTCAGTACGTTTAGCATTCATTTGCTCAGAGGTTGATGTGCTTGCTACTTCCTGAGCAGCTCTTCTTTTCTCCACCCCAGCAGCCCGCTTCTTCTCTTGTTTCGTCGGCATCTTTCCACTTAAAATTGATTAAGTCAGTGTTTGTGTTGCAATTACTTAGTACATTTTCCTTCATTTTTCACTTAAGCTGGCACTTAAGTCTTCAATCTGCCTCAAGAATGATTTAAGATATGAAGAGGTAGGGGAAGTGATGGCGAAGGTGGTAGGGACAAGAACGGCACCCATACGTATGTTCCACACAGCCGCCCTGCTGGCTGCTGCCAAGAGTTGATTCTACAATAAAATAAAATAAAAATAAAAAGAGGAATAACCTTAGAGGTCAATCATCACCCCGAAAGCGGATTGTAGACTTCACGTAGTATATACTGTATGTACCAAATTTCAGGTCAATAGGTCAAACGATTTGCGAGCTACAGGTAATTTAAAATCTTGGACAGACAAATGAACAACCACGGTAGCGTATAATATAAAAAGATAATTATTATTATTTACATTTATATTGCACTTTTCTCACTGCTCAAATCGCTTCAGTGAGTGGGGAGCCATGTTAACCACCAAAAAGTAGCATCCACCTGGATGATGCGATGGCAACCATTTTTGAATCAGTATGCTCTCCACACATTAGCTGCTAGGTGGTGAAGTGTTGAGGGAGGTAGCCTATTAGAGACAGGTGATGATTAGCAGGCCAGAATGACTAATCCATGGAGGGCAATTTAGCCAGGACAATGGGATACACCCTACTCTGTATGAAGGATACCCAGGGATCTTTTATAGCCACAGAGAGTCAGGATCTCGATTTTACATCTCATCGCCCCTGCTGGCCTCACCAACACCTTTTCAATTAGCAAGCCAAGTTTTCCTAGATGGTCTCCCATCCAGGTACTGACTGGGACCAAAGAAGCTTTATTTAGGTGGATGACCTATTCTGAAGTGTATGTGGTATGACTGCTATATCGATATCAAGAGACATATGTTTCACTTTAGCCACTGAGAACCATTATTTAAGTAGAGCTTATTGCACAGATGAATAATCACTTTGCTGATGCTTTGTAAGTGTATTATTACCAAATGAAACCTTTCTTAAGGCTTGTGTCATACATGTAAATGATTAATAGATGCATTTTTGCAGAACCTAAAGTGTTACCAATATTGATTTTTATTAAATAATTTATTAATACATTTATTGTACTTAAAAATTTAAATAGTTGCTCTGTAATTTAGAAGATTTCAGCTTTCTGTATAGAGAAAACCATTGACAAGCCATTAACATTCATTTTTTGAATATCCAAGTGACTGTAAATGATCATCATTTGTCCACATAATATAAAAATGTGATAGCTAAATTTAAGCTACCTAAATGGCCATCATGGGGAATTTACGAGAAGCAGCTACAAAAGACAAAGTAGAGAATGTCCCGACCAGTTAAAGTGTGATGGGGGACACTCAATTTGGGTTTAGACAAGGAAGATCACGTAACGATATAATGCTGAGAGAATTTGATTATATCAGAAAAGACAATATTATATCATTTTACTTTCTCATAGATTCCCATAAGATACCTAATGAGCAGCCAATTATCCAACTACAAAACCAGAGGTTCAGGGATCAATGTGCAAATGTGTGTTGAATTGGCCATAGCACATTAAAGAACAGAATGAGAAATTGAGGAAGACCAGAGTGGGGCTGCACTGGGGACAGTGCAGGGCTGGTGCCTTTTAATATAAATAGATATTTTAGGAAAAAATGTAAAGAAGAAACTATTTACACTGACAGATGACACAAATATAGTTAGATTACTAGATATTCTAAGATTATGAAAATCACTACTGCTGGAAATGGACAAAACATGTTGAAAATGATTGAATGTACAGTGTTTGGCCTATTTCTAAGCTCCCATTTCTGTCCAAAATTATGGAGAAAGTGGTTTATTTGCAGTTAATTTAATATCTGGAGGATAACAATATATGTACTGAATAGGCTTTGCTGAAGGTGACAAATGATATTTTATTAACTTTGGAATCAGGCTCTTCTGCAATCTTAGTCTTACTGAATCTCAGTGTGCCGTTTGACACAGTGGACCATGGGGTCCTGTTAAAATGGCTTGAGGATGAAGTAGGCATTCAAGGCTGTGCATTGAAATGGTTTGAGTCCTACCTCAAAGGTAGATCTATGTCTGTTAACATAGATGGGGATTTCTCTCAGTCAGTTCCTCTCATACAAGGCGTCCCACAAGGTTGTATCCTGACTCCCTTTCTATTGTCCCTTTATCTGCTCCCCTTGAAGGCCATTTTTTACAAACATGATGTTGTTATGCTGATGATACGTAGCTGTACCTCAAAGTTAGTTCTGACGTCACTTCATCTGTAAAAAAGCTGTTGAAATGCTTTGAGGACATTAAATATTGGATGGCACAAAATTTCTTACAGTTAAACGAAAATAAAACAGAGGTCATTGTTTTTGGTTCCACCACATCTGCATTTGAAATCAGCACTCAGTTAGGCTCCTTGGCAGCAATGATTCATAATGATGTCAGGAACCTAGGTACCACCTTCGAATCTTCACTACGTTTTGAAAAACAAATCTCCATGGTAGTAAAGTGCAGCTTTTACCAACTGAGTCAAATTTCTAAACTAAAATCCTTTCTATCACAAATGGACTTGGAAAAAGTCATTCATGCCTTTATTACATCTCAGCTGGATTATTGTAATTCCTTATATGTTGGACTGCCAAAATCTGCTCTGTCGCACCGTCAGTTGGTTCAAAATGCTGCAGCTAGATTCTTAATTGGGTCAAAAAAAAAGGATCACATCTCCCCCATTTTAGCCTCTCTCCACTGGCTACTGTTGAGGTATTGCATTGATTTTAAAATCTTGTTGTTTGTTTTTAAAGCCTTGCATGGTCTCTCTCCAAAATATATCTGTGACCTCCTTCACTCCTATGTCACACCAAGAGCACTGAGGTCATCTGGACAACTTCTCCTTGCGGTGCCAAGATCTCGGCTGAAGTCGAGGGGAGACCGAGCTTTCACAATTGTTGTTCCTAGGCTTTGGAATGACTTACCTTTTCACATCAAGTCTTCATACTCTATTGAGGTTTTTAAAAGTCGGCTTAAGACATACTCGTTTTCTTCTGCTTTTCACTGTGTATAATAGGATTGTGGTGGATGTTATAATTGGTTGTCTTATTGATCTGCTTCTGTATGATTGTTTGCATTGTGTTTACGCTAATGCTTCTTTGTACAGCACTTTGGTGCAACCTCTGTTGTTTTAAATGTGCTTTTATAAATGAAAAATCTAATCTAAATCTAAAATCTAATAATTTATTTTATTATGCATTGTTGTTGTTTTTAAATTTTATCATTGCTCTGGTAACATTGTGATTTTTTTTTACAGTTGTGCTTTAGTATGGTTTCTTCATTATGTATAATAGTGATGCCCATTGTTGGTGTGATTGCTGTGCTCCACAAAATTAAAAAAAGGCTTCATGTCAAAACCAAGACCTCAGGGTTCTATCCCATCCATCCCATCCATTATCCAACCCGCTATATCCTAACTACAGGGTCACAGGTGTCTGCTGGAGCCAATCCTAGCCAACACAGGGTGCAAGGCAGGAAACAAACCCCGGGCAGAGTGCCAGCCCACTGCAGGGCACACACACCCACACACCAAGCACACACTAGGGACAATTTAAAATCACCAATGCACCTAACCTGCATGTCTTTGGACTGTGGGAGGAAACCGGAACACCCTCAGGGTTCTAGTGAAGTCCAAAAATCTTAGGTAGGTCTGGCCATGAAGCTCAAGAGCAGGCTTATGGCCTGAACAAACACAAACCAATCCAAGCTTACATCTTTAAAAAGGAAGAGAGGAAACCATACAAAAACCACTGACCCAAAAGAAGAAAAGCAATGTTTCTTCTGACAATAAAATTTATTCAAAAAACTAATTTCGGGAAAGGGTGATGTGTCTATACTGATTTCCAAACTTTTGGCTTTTTTAAAAACAGTCAATGATTAATAACAATTTTGTGATCAGTTTTTCGTTGTTTTAAGTTTTCTTCTGTATTGTGTTTTGGGTTTAAACAACTGTTTTTTGGTGTTTCCCTTTTTGGTCCTTTTGACTGATGCCTATTTAAATGTTACTTTTACAAATCACAATACTTGTCCAGCATGATATATATCAATTGAAGAACAGCTGGAGGTTCTAGTAGATTTATAATTGTGTAAAATTTAAAGTATATGAAAGAAATTAAAAAAGCTAATAAGATGTTACATAGTGCCAGTGCAACAGCAAATCAGAAAAAGTCATTTTTAAACTGTAATACGCACTTCTCAGATCTAGAATACTATTCATAGATTTCATGCCAATTATACAAAAAGGACATAAAAGCACTAGGTAAAGCCCAGGGAATGTTTAAACTATGGGGTATGAGCTAAACAAGAGACTTACCTGGTAAAAATTAAATACATGTAATGTAATTTAAAATTCACTACATAAAAACATGTAAAGGGTCAATGTGGTCCATCAGGCAAAGAGATGGAATATAAATTGTTGTTATCTCAGCTGATTTTTGTGCCTTTCCCTTGGTATATTTTGATAGTCTGCATAGCTAAACTGGAGGGGGGGGGGGGGGGAGGGGGGGGGGGGGGGGGGGTATGCCCTGAGGATCTTATTTTGTTATTACTTTTTCTATATTTAATATCCCACCCTGCCATTTTGGATTGGTATTGAGCTCTGCTATTTTGTGGTAAGAGCCTCAACCATAACGAAAGCAATGTTTCTAGACTTCCACCATCTACCTGTTATCATTATCGCAACCCACCACTTTTGTCTTGTGCCATTCTTGTTTATATTAGTGTAATGATAAAAATAGTTTGATGAAATGATAAAAATAGTTATGTGCAATACTTTGTTTCTTTATGATTCTTATATATGTTTCTGGCTTGGTGAAAGAGAGGTTTGTTGTTTTGGTATCAATCTCCCTATTTTTTCTACCTTGTTTCAACTCCTGCCCATTTCATTTAAATCTTTTTCATTGTCTTTTGCTGAGACAGAAGTCACACTACTTGAAATGTTCCCTGTAACACATGTGTTTCACCACCAGCTAACCTTCCAGTCACTTCATGAGTGTCAAGGCATCGATGGACATGTGCATTATAACTGTGACTGGCACTATTTTACAGGAAATCAGGCAACTTGGAAACAAAAAAAAAAAAAAAAAAACAAGAACAGTACAAAAAGAATATCAAGTAAAAACATTAAACAATACAATTAGGTGGAAAATGTACAGAAAAACTACAAATAGAATAAAGACAGCACTGTAAAACTAGGTGTGTAACAAAGGCCGAGTCCTGTTTTCAAGATCCCGCTCTTTTGGCAAATGTCGATCAGGTGAGTATGCTGTGGATGCTGTTGCCAGGCAACGTGAGATGCTGTTAGTATTGCTGGTTTTAAAAAATGTTTTGCATTTACTCTTAGTCTACAGACAACAGTTTATTTTAGTTTATGTCAATTGTAGCCATATCAGCTGAATTATTCTTGGGATAATACATTACGAAAGATAATTTTATTTTAGTTAACAGAATTTGGTGTTTCTTGGTTAAAATTTTTTAGTTATATAATTTTCTTTTTTTTTTGCCTTTTTGCTTATTTATTTAGAATGTAAGATCCCATTGAGTGTCAGAAGTATGTTACTTAACAATGTGGAATAGTAAAATCACAAGTTTGTTTTTAAAGTGCCTGCAGTGCCTTTCAGAATAAACATTAGAGCAATACAAACACTACGATGAGAGCAGGTCGTTCAGCTCAACAAGCTTGTCCATCCAATTCAGCTAAATTCTCCAAAATAACATCTCAGAGCTGATACATCTTACTGTGAATCAGCCAAGTCACTCTTCTCTGGACTTTCTCTAGCATTGCTATGCCTCTTTTTGTAATGTGGAGGTGAAAACGGTGCACAGTACTCCAGGTGAGGCCTCAACTAGTGCATTATATAACTTAAACATAACCTCTGTTGACTTGTACTTTATACATATTGATATATAACAGATATATTTCAGGAATTGCAGCACTTATTAAATAAGAATTTGCTATGTTTCAGTGCAATCCTTGCTGTATTACACAATCACATAAAGCGTGTAGAAAGCAGTAAACAGCATACCATGCCAACATTGCAGATCTTCACTAAAAACCAATGTTTTGTTTTCAGTCTGATCATTCAATTAATTTGTGGGTATGAAGACTTCTCTGTCTGCGGTGGGCTGGCGCCTTGCCCAGGGTTTGTTTCCTGCCTTGCGCCCTGTGTTGGCTGGGATTGGCTCCAGCAGGCCCCTGTGACCCTGTAGTTAGGATATAGCGGGTTGGATGATGGGTGGATGGAAGACGTCTGTGTATGCCTTGACAATTATTAGTAACATGCAGTCTTTTTAATTAAATCAAATGACAGAAAAAAACAACTTAGGGACAATCAGTGACGTGCCTGGAAACAAGAAAGGATCACTGAGCACTGGAACACTAGAAAAGGCTAAATGATGATCTAAGCAAATGGAGGATGCCTTCCATTAGAGATTAAGGCACAACTCTAAAACTGAGTTTTGTTTATCATATAAATTTGGTTTAAAATACTATCAATTTGCAAAAATGCTTTGGATGAGTTTACTTTGAATACAAACACTGCAGACCATGGATATCAGACTTTGGTCCTGGAGGTTTGCAGTCTAATTCTTGGTTTGAATTTGAAGGTTTGAAAGATGGGACTGTGGCCTTTTTTCTATATCCCACTCACTTTAAGCCAAACATGCCTCCAGTAATGTCATGTTTACAAAGATGGCTTTCAAGGCTATTGCTAATAGACTAAGATAGATTTTGCCATTCCTCATTCGTCTTGCTTTTTCAGTCGTGCAGACACACACATTGTGGGGTTTTCAGGTTAACATTGCTATGAAGTAAAGATTTCCTGAGCATTTCGAAATAATTCCTGGTAATAATAATTCCACATCTGTACCACTAAATTTGAACACATCAGTTCCTTGGGCTACATATACCAATAAACCGAGCTAAACAGGCAGTACCAGTGCAATTGTGAAGAAGGTTCAGCAGAATTTGTATTTTTTGAGTTGTTTAAGGACAGGAGGGTGTCATCCATAAAATCCACTGGCAAGTCAAATTCTATCTTGGTCCCTTTGAGAGCATCCTTACTGAAGGTAATACAGTGTGGAATGGTGGTGCTACCCAAAAGAAAAAAACAAATGTTCAGGAGAATGACTAGAAGAACTGAAAGCATTGTTGAACTTTACAAATCATTTTTTTATCTGGAATTTCTTTTTTGACATAATTCTTTTGAGTGTTTTATTTGTTTTGTGTATAAATATCACAGTATAGGCACAACGTTTATTCTGACTGAAAGACTTCCAACGCATCGTTCATGCAAATTTCAATGAATTTTTGTGGGTGTTTTTCTTTCACGTCCTTCATATTAAGAAAAACAATAAATTACTTAAATTTACCAAAGATGTTTTATAAAAAGTTTTAGACATCAATATGTCAGCTGACAACACATATACTGAAAGATTAAATTATTTAAAAGTAAACTGTGTCTATATCGTTAAAAAGTACTTAGGATGATAATGACTTGTCCTATTTATAGGATAGTAACAAATACACTGAGAGAGGTTTAATTTCAACAAAATGTTGTGAAATAAAAAAAAATCACAGGTAGATTGCATGATGTGCAAATAAAAATGTACAAAAATAAAACCTGCTTTCACGCACCACATCAAAACAAATTATCACTCCAAATCCTATTAAGGCATCAAGGATGTGTTGTTTAATGTGCAAATGTCACAGAGTTATAAAGCCAAGTCATTCATTACCCACTACTTTAAATATCACAAGTCATGCTTTTTTTCTTGCAAACCAAATCAAAAATTAGAATATATGAGGGATATATTGAATGCAGTATGCACACTGCTTTCATCAGGCCAGTCCTTCTCAGCACAAGCACAATCCAGTTATTCTACATCTTTGTGAATTCATACTGTTAATCATGAAGATGAGGAAAAATGGATTAGGAATGTGCCGAAAGTAAACGACCTGGAGAAGAAAGAGACTGAGGGATGAGTCCTGGAGGGCAGAACAAGAGGAAAGAAAGGGATAAAATTATTGGGTAATATTCAGTGAAGAAGGAAATCAGAACTGAAAACTGAATCAACTGTGCCCTGGGCTCTTCCAGAGATAAAACGCTTAATAATAATGATGATGTCCAAAGGTGTCTTTAAATGTGAGCAAAACATTAAAATTTAAACAAAAATAAAATGTTAAAGTGATCCATGAGGAAAAATAAAGTAGCATATTGTAGTGAAAATTATGCATTTTGCATTGTTATGGGCATGTCCATTTTTCTATTTCATAACTCACAAAGCAGTTTATTTTTGGATTTGTCTACTCTTGCACTGTACCTTCAGCACACACACACAGACCCTGTCCTTACAAGCACTGGCTGTAATGGCTGCCTAAATGACCTGTCACTCCTCAATACTCCACATAAGTACTTACAAGTTTCAGCATAAGGAATGCACAGGTGTTCCTGGATATAACCTGGACTTAAAGGCTGATACACCTTGGTCTTTCAGAATAACCTGGACATAAAGTCTGACAAAACTTCAGTTGTCCTTGGTTATAAGCTAGGCCTAAAGGCTGACACAAATTAGTCCCTGAGAATAACCTGGATGTTTGAAGGCTCATACAACTTGATAAATACCACTTACCAAACAATAATGCATTACGCCCAACTTTGCTGTCCTCTGTTGGGACATCTCCCTCAATCTGCTAACACTGTGGGAAAAAAAATGTTCATCTCCCCACTCCAGGTGCCAAAAATTAACTACGAAACAGTATGTATTAAGAATGGAATAATAACAACAGAAAGAAAATATATTAGAAACTGTAAATGGATAGTAAAGTCCAGATGCATAGTCCTAAATAAAATTGTACCCTTGCCTTAAAGGCACAACATTTACAGAATATTAGTAAACAAAGGAAACATCAGTGTCAAAAGAGGACATTGGCCCATTTGTCTGGTTTTAATTTATCAGTTGGGGTGATACTTGGCCATCATTTTTGGACATCCAGACGAATGAAGTGGAACAGAGTCTCTCTTTCTGATGTCTCTTTCTCATTCTCTAATGTCAACTCTAATCTCTCACTCTCGTAAAAAAACGATGTTGTGTGCTGGATCTTGTGATGTTACCCACAAATGATTAGCTAGCTTTTCTGGTGATAGACAGCTCTGCCTAAAAGTGTTGATCCTTTATGTTTTTTCAGTGCCATCTCTTGCTGTCTTCAGTTCTCTTTATAGTTAGGATGTAACATTTCTGGTAATTGTTATCTAAGACCAATTATTCAGATAACAATGAAGAAATTATGCATAGATATAGATAACATACAGCAGCATTATTAAGTGTAAAACAGTCCCAACACAGGTCAGCACAGTCCATTTGAGCAAACAGCTAACTGAAGCAGACTGCAGCTTGCTTTTATAGTATTTTTTGTTTTGGCCCAATTCCTGAATGGCAATTAACATTCTCAAATCTATAAGTGAAAACCCCACACCATTCAGTCATTTGTTCACTGCAGAATAGCGTTTGTCATTCTTCTTCAATGATTGCAAATGCTTTAATACAGTGCTCTAAAAGACTAAGTGCAATTCCCAATAAACTGGCACAATTATCACTTGTGTTAGTCATGTAATTACAATGGGTTGTATTCCTTCTCAGTTGAATTGTTTTGCTATGAAATATATTTAGATGTCTATGCATTGTGCCAATCATCACATGCAAAAAAGTTTATACAATTAATAAAATCGGTCAAGCATATATTTAAATAAATTGTGTTCATGAGGTATTGTTGTTATGACTACTAAATTGATAAATTGCTTGTCAGATGAATCTTGATATTCATTTACAAAGAGGAGGTTCCAACATGTTAGCTCAACAAAAAAGTCCATTTGTTTGCTGCAATGGCTGCTGCCTGTGATAATATCACACCAGATGTAGAGGATGGTTACACCATGCAACACGATTTTTCCCGCATATGTATCACAAGGCAGAATGTTGAGATCAATGAAAATCTGTGGCCAGGCAGATAGAAGCAACAGGATGTCCTGTGATGTGGAATGTGTCCACATTACAGCACTATATCTTTATGCTTTATGCTTCTAGTACATTTGGTTACGCAATTTTCTTTTAGACTTGTCAATTTTACACCATTGTATTCACTATTACAGTAAACTGTTCTATGCATGTTTATTTTTTTCTCATTTTTTATTTTCTGTGCATAAAGCAATAAATATATCTTATTTACATTTAAATGTTATTAGCCCACTAAGTTGTGTACAGTGCAATATTTTCTTATAGTACATAGCAATGTTGTATTGTTGAGAGTGGTGTCTACAGAAATGCATGTCATTTTTGGTATGTTATACAATGGCATTCAGTTAGTAACAGAGAAATTATAGTCTGTAAAGTGAACAATCCCTGAATGCTCAAAATACTTTCATGTTATACTTTTATTACTGGCAATATAGCTAAACATTTTGACCACTTAGGCTCAACACAATGATTCAGGAACTTGTCTCTTTGGTGCGTATGACTAATTCGCTGACACTAAACTTACTTTTTGAAACATGAGTTGAGAGTTTTGAGGGAATTACTTCATTTTATGCTGCAGCACATAACCTGCTTTAGGAAATGCATGTAAAATTGGGATAACTTCAAGTCTGTTTTGGGATATGTGCCATCCATCCATCCATTATCCAACCCGCTATATCCTAACACAGGGTTGTAGCGGTCCAGTGCCTCTAAGATTCACACCGTCAATATGACAGTGATTTATTTATATTTTGTAGAGGAGATCCCAGGGACGCTCCCAGCCTTGGCTCGACCCGCACACACTCATAAACAGAGACAAAATAAAGAACACTGGGAACTAACACCAATTAAGAATATAATGAAATTAAATAATATAAATGAAAACAATAATACCACCCCTGTACCCCTACGGCGATATTACATTAAACATATAAACACAAACAACTCCACACAGCAAAGTCCATGGAAACAACACCGGATGCAATGAAAGATAACGATAGTGAGTCCAGAGATCTGCATGCTGAAAGGGAATGAAAAAACAGTCCTACCGGTAGACACTGTAAGGGTGAAGACGGATGGATGGTTCAGGAGCGCTCCTTTTCTTGTGGGGAAGCCAATGAATCCATCTATCAGTCCTCAGCACACAGGTTGACAGAAGACGATCCAGACCCCAACAACGACACAATCCAAGACACAAAGACTAATTAGGATTAGGGTTAGGGTTAGGCTTAATCAACAGGAGGCAGTCCAACAGGTAAATGGAACACAAAATACACCAAAAAAAAAACACCTGTTCTTCCCTTGGACAATTGCCCTCCTTTTAAACCTCTCTGACCACCTTTGACCCCAACAGCCCCTGCAGGGACTGCTGAGAGATGCAGTTTTAACTAATAGTAGCACAGCTACTGGGACACAGGGGTCTGCTGGAGCCAATCCCAGCCAACACAGGGAGCAAGGCAGGAAACAAACCCTGGGCAGGGCACACACACACACACCAAGCACACACTAGGGACAATTTAAGATCGCCAATGCACCTAACCTGCATGTCTTTGGACTGTGGGAGGAAACTGGAGCACCCGGAGGAAACCCACGCAGACACGAGGAGAACATGCAAACTCCACGCAGGCTTACCCGGGAAGTGAGCCCGGGTCTCCTAACTGCAAAGCAGCAGCGCTACCACGGCGCCACTTTGCCACCCTATGTGCCCAAGCAACTGAGGAAAACTTTAGTGTAGTGGCTGCAATTCCAAAATGATCATTTTTCACTCTGGAACACCTGCTTATCTAGCCCAGGGTTATGGTGAATCCTGGCAACACTATATATAAATTGGGAACTAACGCTGGATGGGACATCAGTCCATTAAAGGACACAGTTACCCATTCACCTACTCTGACTCAAACCTGCCCAAGTTACAATGGGCAATTAAAATAATCTGATGTGAAATCCATGAACACAAAGAGAGAAAATGCAGACTCTCTTACAGGCAAGGACCAGGTCTCCAGAGCTGTGAGGCAGCAGCAGCATTAACCACTGCACCATCATGCCAGTTATGAGCAAGTGGAAATCATTTTTCCCTGCTTATAGTAACATTCATTATTTTATTGACCTGATGGAAGAAATTGAGTACTACAGATTTCAGTATTAATTAATTGTCACCCAAGTTCAGAGCATTAGATAAATTAAGAGATTATATGGATAGCTCAAACAGGTAACTAAATTTGGTTAGACTTTTTCTTTCTGTATTTCTTATAAATTATGTATTTATGTTGATTATGCCTTTAAAGAAATGTATCATCCAATGATCCCTGCATGGAAAAGTGACTTTTGAGAACTAATTTCCAACTGTTCTTGTAATTACTTTTCTTTCTTCCTATGCATCCCATGATGTTCCTACGCTAATAGATAGGCAGGCTTTATAATACAAGGTCCTTTCAAAACAAAGACTCTTTTGACTCCATATTCCACTTTGAGTACCACTGTTGTTTGTTTTACTGCTTGTACAAACACTCCATCTGGCATGTGCCAATGAATGTTAAAATAAAAATGAAGGCATTCTTGCAGTCTTTGTCTTTCAGTTGGCATGGTTTCTCTCCAAATCTTGTTTTGCTCATCACTTCAAGAATCTCAGTTTTATTGTGTTATATTTAGTTTCAGTGGGTTTGTAATTACAAAAGGCAAGCATGCAAATTTCTGCAAGACAATGAAGGGTATTGCAATAACCAAAAGCAAGTGTGGGACAGAAATAGGCCCAAAATGTCTCTTCATAAATCCTATGGGTTGTGGTTGAGCAGTAAGTCCAGCAAAACCCCAAAATCTGAAGCCCAGAGGAGACTCCTTTCCCAAATACTCAAGGAGATAGTAAGCCAGGTAACACTTAGAAGTCAATTAGAAACAAAGAAACTACAATGACAACTGAAAAACAACTGAGGGAACCCTGAAATTGTAAAGCCAATGCTCAACTTCATTCTATAAAACAAGGGCTAACTAGCCCCGGTTTTCCTTGCAGCTGGAAATAACATCTTTGAACCCAGGACATCATATTAATGAAACAGTAATAGACATTGGGGTAATGAGGAAACACAACAGGAAGAGTGGGTGCAAAATAGTGCAATGCTTTTCATTTTCAAACAAAGAAGTATTTCAAAAACAAAATGAAGTCCAGGTTCGGTAATAAACAACCCTAAGTAAAGTCAATGCAGTCATGGATTAAAAACCAGCAATACATAAATTCTTTTAACCATTAAAATCCAAGAATTAAATCATGTAGTCTTTCTTGCTCAAATTACGCCCTGCGGAGTGTCAATGAGGAAACTAGATCAACTGATCGAAACTTTCCTCATCAAGCACTCTGCTACACACACCTACATCCGCTGAGCATGAATGCACTGTGTTTGTTCCTAAGACTCCAATGCCATGGACCCTTAACGTGCTGTACCACACTACCTTCCTCCACCAATTGCTAGTTACGTGGGAAGGATTTACAGTGAGACCAAACCGTACAACTGGTGGCCAAAGTCTGTGACATGGCTCTGCACTAAAAGCATTTTAAAAACACCAGAACATTAAAACCCCATACTAAAAGAATCCTAAGCCTCCTTGAATCACATGACATTAAAAGAACATTTAATAGAGCTAATTATTTATTGTTATTTTTATTTGTGTTTTAAAAGTCAATTATTATGTTTTCTGGCTTGGGTATGTGGGTCCTCTCAACAATTTGGACATCAATTCCTCTTGTTGTTTCTTTTGTCTTTTTTGTTCCTCACTTCCACTAGTCCATCCCACCGTTTCCACCACTTTCCCCGGTTGCCAGTAGCTGGCATAACATCCTTGAATCAAAGACATTGATTGTCATGAATCTGAGATGGACTGCGGCGACTGAGGATAAAATAAGGCAGTGTTTTTCATTTTCAAACAAAACAATATTCCAAAAACAAAGTACAATAAATAAACAATCCTCAGTAAAAATCAGAGTAGTCATGGAGATGCCAGCAATAAATACATTTTTTCAACCTTCAAAATGCAAGAATAACACCATGCAGACATCAGGTTTGCTTTTCATGCTTTTCCTGCCAGGCGAGTGTGTCTTTCTCCCTCCATCTCCCCAGTTCACACATTGGGACTTGCAGCTTGACAGAGACGGCAAAAACTGTGGTCCCTCTCTCTGGCTCTTGCTTCAACCACCATGCTTCAGCATTTATTGGTACCCTCGAAACTAGACCTCTGTCTTCAAAGTGCCCTCATTTACATCTGCAGGATCGCTAGGAGTCCAGCTGATCGTTGCCCACTCCTTCAAAGTGCTCAACAGGCAATGATCTTTCCTTGGAGCACTGTTCCCCTTAGTCATTTGTGGGGCCACTGACCATGTGCCTCCTCAGCACCACACTGAATCACACTGCCAATTCTGTCTTTCTTGGCGATCTCCCTCTAACCTGCTCAAGCTCCGTTTATATCATCGTGGGTACAGGTGTCCTAATTACATCATGCAGAGTGTCAGTGAGGAAATTGGTTCCATCTCCTCAACAACCACTTCAGGGCCACTAGCTTTCCTACTGCACACACCTATACCCACAAAGCCTGAGTGTATGATTTCTTTTCTTAAAACTTCAGTTCCACAAAGGCTGTAGATCAGCTTGGCAAGACTGCAGAGCAGTGTTTCCCAAACTCTGTCCTGGTGAACCCCTGTGGCTGCAGGTTTTTGTTCCAACCAGCTTCTGTTTTTATTTGAACTCCTGGGCTAATTTAGTGAACTGATATTTCCCAAGTTCTGTATTTAGGGAGCAATATAGAAATTAGAAAACTAAGTCTGCTAAAAAAAAAAAAATCAAAATGTACCAAGCAGTTATATAGGAATAATGTATTTTTTTTCTTTTTAATAGTATTTTCATCTTGATTTTCATTCTACTTTTCTAGGTCTTCTAATTGTTTAATTAATCCATTATTTACTCATTAGTGGGTCGGTTGCTGAAGTACTTGCAGCCTTTGATTATTTAGTGTAGTTTGCCTGTGTGTCTGCTCTGCTCTTTTTAAATTGTCATTATTAAGATACAACAAAGGGGGAAAAACTGCACAGAGAAAGGGCAAAGTATAATGAAATCAACAAAAGAGAGTTAAGCATTTAAAGCAAAAGCAGAAATATTTCTAAATGTCTTATAAATGTAAAAATCATGCTGCTGTGCTTTTCTGAATGTCGAATAAAAGAAAAAAAAAACAAACCAGCTAATTAAATGAGATCAGTGCTATCAGGTGTTGTCACTGATTAGGAATCTGGTTGGAACAAAAACCTGCAGCCAAAGGGGTTGACCAGGACCGAGTTTGGGAAACACTGCTCCAGAGTAATAGATTTTAGAGCTCCTTCCTTCTTTGTGCTATACTAATTTTAAATTCTAGAGATTGTAAAGATTCTAATTAATTCTAAATCATCAGTGAACTTTTAGGTTTCCATATTTGCATCTGTAAAAAACCTACAAGTGTGATTATCTAATAGCAACAAATAAATATTTTTTTGCCCTTTGATTTTCTATTTTATGCGTGGAACACAATGCATTTATGTTGGCATAATCCTGCTATAAACAAATTTTCCCTAGAAAAGTAAAGGTCTATCTAAACCTAAAGAAAAAGGTTAACTTAAAACAAATAAGCCCTATAAAGACATCTTGAGCTAGCAGAGTACTCCTTCACACAGTCTACCATTTTACAATGGAAAGGGGATAGCCTGTATAACTTAAAAGTACAGAAAATAAAATTTACAAAAACGTTCGTGAGCAACTAAGTGAATACCTGGAATAAAGGACTAGTCCTGCTCTGGCAGGCCCAGGTGGGTTCTTAACTCGGGGCTACAAAATTCTTTAAGGCATTGATCCAGCAGATTCTTTCAGATAAGTAGAGAATCACATACTCGAGGATACAAGTGAAATTAAGGGGATACGTAGTAAACAAAGGATATTGGAAATTTTGAGCAAAGTAGGTAGCTGAAGAAACACTTACCACTTTTAAAAAGTACATGCATGAGAATATTGAGACAGCTTAGACATTAGCTAGCCAAACAAGTTTAGCAGACTACATGGTCTCTTCTCATTTGTCAAATATCTTATATTTATGTGTTTTTTTAAACAAAATAAGAAATGCTGTCTTCATCATGAAGCTAAGGTGGGACACCAGTCATTAACTGATCATTAGACTGAAACTCTGAATAGCGTGACAACTCACTGACACAATGACATTTTTGTAAGTCTGGCACAGTTTTTCCGATTCGCATAGCTTTTGTAATAGATTGACAGTATTTATGTTTTCTCCATTATCATATCTTAATTTTTGTGTATCTTCTAAAAGCAATTTCCACGCTGGAAAATTAAAAACAAGTTTACAAACATAATATTTACATGGTTGAGTTTTCTTCAGACCTATATCTTTCTATTTTTTTCAGATTTCTTGAATAAGCTATCACACACATCTGTAGTAATTCTCTAGACAAGTGTACTACTGTACCTGCAGGTTGCAAGACTTATTAACAGCATTTGCCGTAATTTGAAGGGTGAACAACATCTTGCAGCTCTAACTAAGATGTTATGCTGCTTATTAACATGCATCACCTGTCGGTTTGCTGTCAGGTGCGCCCACGACCTGCAAACTGCTGTGGCGAATCTGACACGTCAGCAGATGCACCCTGACATATCATTAGAAAGGTACCATAAAATGCTTATGCCTAGCCAGCACTGGAAAATTGTCTGAAACACGTTCATTAACTCGCAGGTGATTTATATGTGAGGTGAGAGAATGTTAAGCTCCATCTTTTAAGTTGATTTCCAGACAGCCAATCACTACATTTACTCAGGGGCAGAGCAGAAGTGGCCATGCCAAGTTTAAGGGCCTATTAGTAAGTAAAAATACTCAACAAATCTGAAACTACACGTTGGCAACCAGACGGTAAATGTCTGCAAGCATGCACTTTCAAAATATTTTTAGCATTTCTCGTATAAATTGATATAATTTTTCAAACTTTTCCAGTTAATTAAAAGTTATACATATTAAATTAGAAACATGTAGGCAAGTTTGTTAGTTGCACACCTTAGCGTAACTTAAAACAATATTTATGTATATAAAATTAATGTGATGCATAGGAAAACAAAGAAGAAATTTAACATTTACTGTACATTCATAAGCATTACAGGAGCATTTAGTGAATTTTTGCAATTTCTATTAAAAAAATAAACATTTTTCTTGTGCATGTAAAGTATTCAAACTACTTATAAGCATTATTCATAAAATTTAAAAGTAAATTTATATTTAACATTTAACTTAAATAATTTTACAAGCATTCTTGAATCTACTACCAACTTTAAAGGATTCTATTTAAAAAAAGACAATTAAAGCTACTAAGCAGAATTCATGTAATATTCACTATTTAAATTTAACAGCACTGTATTTGTAAAGGGGGAAAACACTCATAAAATGGTTCATTACTAAAGAAAAGAGTACCTTATACAAACCAATGATATTTATTGTATATTGACATTCCAATATATCATCTTACACTCAATCATAATGGCTACTTCTAAGAGAACACCAAATCTATATTGGTCACAAGATACAAAATTTTAACAAAATAATTCAGGAAGGCATGAAAAATTAAACAGCCATGAAACTGTTTAAAATGCTACAAAAAAGTCAGTGTATTATGTCATAAACAAATTTAATAACACTTTATTGAACTTTATCACAAAGTAAAACATAATTCCCCTTACTTAATTTGTTTAATAATATGTAAAGTTGTATTTTTGTTTTAATGAAGTTTTTGTAAAGGTATTTTCTTTTTAGATATTCTTTTTAGAAATTGCCTCCTAAGGGTCACACACAAAGACTAGAACTACTCTCCCACAAAGTTACAATTCTCACCTTAGGTTTTCTCAATAAACAACTTACAGAATAATAATTAGATTAATAAAAGGATTTTATTAAGAGAAATAAAAAGAATAAAATATAAATTAAAGAATGTGAGCAATAATTATTTTAATTAAAAAACGAAATAATATTTAATTTAATTTACAAGCAATCTAAAGGAAAGAATAAAAAAAGAAGGCACTAACCTGTATTATAAACAACATCTAACTACTTAACACAAATAAAACCAAAAGAGCCAAATCAAACTCTAAATATAGACATCAATAATTATTATTTTAGAATTACAAATAATCTAAAGTATATATTTATAAAATACAAAAATACAAAGTACAAAAAATAAAATATTTTAAAAAATTCTATAAGAAAACAATTTAGAGCAAGAGGAACTAAATCTGAAAAGCTGACAAAAACAAACAAAAAAAAAAAAGATTTAAGCAACAGAAGACATGTAATGTCTCAGCAAAGAGCTGCATGCACTCTGAGCTGACTCTTTTTATGAGATCTCAGGTGGCTGCCGTAATTGGTAGCAGCTGGAAACCCCACCTCCTCTGACTCAAACCTTAATTCATTAATCATGGCACCAGAGAGCAGAGATGTGTCTCATGTCCTTTAACACATGCAAGTAAGAATTGCACTGTACTCTGTACTTATGGCAATAACGACCCTATAAACCTATAATTTGAAATGATTAGCATTTAAGAGAAAAAAACGTAAATGTAAATGGAACTTAAAGAGAAAGAAAGGAATAAAAGTAGAACCAGAGTGGAGCTCCAGAACAACCATGACATTAGTGTAAGACACATTTAGCAAAAGATAAAAGATTCAGTTTGTAAGTATTGTGACAGATAGGGGGCGCTATCACTCCCTCAAACCCTCGGACACCATGCCAGACACCAGGTAAAAGTCCAAATATTATATTTATTTCAATAATTCAGTGCACAAAGCACCCTCCTCTCCACAATACTCATATACTGTAAATTCACTATACACTACAATAATCAATCCTCCCAGACACGTTGCCACCCTTCCACCCAGCTCAGCTCAACGTCTGTGATCTCCCATAGTCCTTTTATAGTCCTTGAACTGGAAGTGCTTCTGAACCCTCAGTCCATGTGACTTCTTAGCACTTCCGGGTCAGATCAAAAACTCTTCTTTTTCATCCCGGAAGCACGTCATTCCTTCTGTCCATGTAAATGAGTGTAGGGAAAATAGATGTCCTTGTGTCTCTCTGCAGCGATTCCTGGCAGTCCCCATGGTAGCCAGCAGGGCTGTGCATAAAAACTTCATTGTCCATAATTCCCTGCTGGCATTCGGGGCACCTCCATACTGCAAGGAGGGCTCCATCTAGCAGCCTGGGGGTATTGGCTGGGATGAATGACTGGCCATATCTCACAGTATATATATATATATGTGTGTATATGTATATATATATATATGTATATATATATATATATATATATATATATATATATATATATATATATATGTATATGTATATGTATATATATATATATATATATAATATATATATATATATATATATATATATATATATATGTATACATATGTGTGTGTGTGTGTGTGTGTGTGGATGTGCATATGTGTGTGTAATTTTTGAATGTCAGAGGCTAAAAAGTCACTGTAATGACACACAGAATTATAGATAGAGGTAGAGGTCTGAGCAAGAAAGAGATTTGTACATAGCATGCTTCATATCTCCGTATAAATACATCTACCTTCTCAGTAGGAAAAGAATATTGTGCCTGTACCTTTTATTCCTCTCCATCATCATGTCATTTGATTAGGAGTTGGAATTGGTGGGAAAAGTATTTTGATACCAGTTGTCCAGGTTAGCAACAGGCACTCACACAAATGTCTTCCACATCATTTAAAGATAGCAGGTTACAATAGTAACCATCATGCAGTATATGTTGACACAAAGTAAACATTGTATTGCAAATCTACTATCTCTGGTAGCAAACCATTTCTGGCAAGTATTGTGTTATGTTAAAAAATCAGTCAAATACGGTACAATGCTGATAAGCTGTATGTGACTAACTGTCTTAGTCAGACAGATCAGGAGTGAAAAGACATTAGCCACTCTCTACAAAACACAGATATCGAATCACTTGTAAGCGTCCCAGACAAGCACTTTGTCACAACCAGCAGGCACATAAAAACATATAAATATTGATATGCATAAAGAGTGCCAAGATTTTAGTAGTGACAGGCATGCTAATATATGCAGCAAGCAAGTAACATAAAAAGAGCTAATCACAAAGACCTCACGGATGAACCTGTGGAAATTTAATTCATTCACCTTTCCCTACCTCCACAGATATGGATGCCTGCCTATTATTATTTAGCAGAAAAAATTATAAGCAAAATAGACTAACACAAAAGTATACAATGTAATAGACAGGGACTGGAAGGATGGGGGAAGAAGCTACTGTGAGACACTGCCTCCCCCAAGATGCTAGATGGTGACTTCCCTACAGCATAGTGCTGGCCCGGATTCCTGCAGGGCACCATGAACTATGGAGTTCGGCTTCACAGCCCTGCTGGGTACCGTGGGTGCTGCCAGGAGACACTGCAGGAAGACCTGGGGACTTATACTTTTTACATTACCTGGAAGTACTTCTGGGCTAACAAAAAACTCAAGTTCTCCATCTGACCCGGAAGTACTTCTGGGTTGGACCATATATAAAGGACTACTATGAACCGAGCAAGTGAGCAAGAGTCGGTTGGATGGTGGACGAAGCTTGTTGGGAGGTGTTGAGGAGATAGAAAAAGAGAATTGTGTTTATTATTGCATTTATTTACTTGTGTTATTGTGGCTGTGGTGCTTGGATGGCACTGTACATGAAGGAAAGAAATTAAAGATCTTCTTAGTGCTTTTACCTTGTGTCCCATGTGTCTGTCGGTTGCGTTTAAGGGGCAACAGTAACTCCTAGTGTCCACAACAGATAGGAGAACAAAAAAATAATCATGGTCAAAACTAGAAAGGAAACTAAAGCAAAAAGCAAAGAGTACTTCAAAATTCATACTATTGATAGTCAATAAGACATTCTGGTAATTGAAAAGAATATTAAAATAAATCTGAAATTATTAAATCTTACGAAGCTGATTTAATACTCTATTTTATTTTATTTTTTTTCTTCATCAGCACAATTTTCTCTCTTGTTCTATATTTTTTCTTGTAAGTTCTGATTCCGAATCATGTAGATTCTGATAATCAATTCATTTTGCAGTTTAATTTTGTTTTTGGACTTTTAATTTTATTTTAATGTGATTTTGTTTTGCTCTGATGCCCTGTTTTTGTTTCTTTTTTTCTGTGTGTCATTATCTTTTTGAATAGGTGCTATTTTCCATTACCAGAGCTGCATGTACTCAAAGTAACATCATTGGTGCCACAATATTTGAACCACTTCTGTATACATCCACAATTGTGGATACTCTTTCTAAAACTTTCATGTATGATTTTTTGAATTCCCAGTTTTGAAAAACTTTTTCACTTTGTTATAAAGACTCTGATTTTTAGTTTGATTTTGGATTTTCCCTACGGTTTGTCAGTCTTTCTGGCTTTGATCCCCATATTTTGATCGTCTTGTCCAGCTTCTTTTGTACTTGTGACCTGCCAATTTCCAAACTGTGTCAGAAAAACAGTCTGAGAAAATGGACACAATGCTTGCCATCCAACCTAGGAATACTCTCATGTCATTCTTATTCCTTTTTTTCTATTTACCCTCTTTGTCCAGGTGCTCAGGATGATTTCGTTTTTATCACTAATTATTTGTTTATAGTTTGTTTCTTGCAGTATTTGTAATTTTGTATTTTATTTTGGTTTATTGTCTCTTATTCTATTTCAGTGCTTTGTATATCCTGTGTTTGTCTTTATTTAGTGTTTTATGTGGATATTGTTTGTATTAAATGTTATATGTACCCTAATATCCTTTCTGAATTTCTGTAAAGTGCTGTGAGGATGGGAAAGGTGCTTAATAAATAAAATTTATTAGTATTATTACAGCAACATCAGAAAATGGCAATCTTGGAATCCCAAAAACAATGCAAGCTCACCAGGCAAACAACAGAAAATAAAAATTAAAGAAAGAAAAGGGTGAAATACTCAGCAATAAATCAAAATATGCATAATCAACTAAGCCACACACCATACTGTATATAAATCTAATAGAATACTTTTCAGTATTTCAATCATTACAAAGCAAAAACAGAACAACTAATATGTTACAGTTAGATCATTCTGTTGTTATGATCAATTCTATAAAAAAAGAAAAGAAAAAAGTCATATTTAATGTGAGATTACAATTTCTTTTCATAGGGAGGACAGAGAATTATGGACAAACAAAGTCAGAGACTGTGATCAAATCAAAAGTGCAAGATGGGCTTATATTGGGGGACAAAACAAGTCAAAACCAAAGCAATTGCCTGAGAAAACACCTTTCTCATACTAGAATAAGGATCTTTCCATTATTGAATAATTTGCTTTCCAAACAATTGCTCAGCATGCAGTATGTCATGAAGCAAAAACACATAACCATGACCGTGATGTCACAGGAACGTATGCACATATGTAGAAGATGCCCCATAATTTGACTTCATAGAGACAAAATCCAAATCAAAACACTGAACTAAATATTCTGAAAAAGAAAAGAACAAAAGAACAACACATTTAGACTAAAGTCATAATTATACTGACTGTTCATTTATCTCAAATGTAAGGTAATCATAAATGTACTTAATGAAAGGATACAACACACCTAATCAGCTAAGACTACTTAAAAATGAAAGAACGGTTCCAGTGAGATTTTCAGAATGGCATGAAAGCAATACACAGTAGACATGTAGTTACTAAGCAAGCAATAGCAGCAAGTTGCAGACAGCCATAAATAAACCACTTTAAAGCTTTACATAGTTAATATGATGGTTTTGGTAGTAAAATTATCATATTTATCAATTATGCACCTCTTCCCGTCATAAACCACTGATTCATTACTAAACACAGACAATGCATCCCTGTAGTCTTAATTAGGCCTGATCAGACCATCAATAAGCAAGAGAGGAGCAATTCAATGCAACTGTATCATTCTTGCTAGTCCTGTCCCTGAGCTCTATGGGGTATCATAGCCCCAGAGTTTCATCTTCTCACTAGGTGCACTTCCTTTAAGAAGTCAGCAAAGTTGTCCGGAATTGTTCTCTACACTTAATTACTTCACTTTCCATTAGTTTTACATAACTTTAACTCAATCAGGACCTTAACTAAAGAGTTTAAATTTGATTACTAATTGATTTCTGTTTCTTTGGCTTGTTAAAACAAAATACAGCATTCCTTTAAGTGCTGCAATACAAAAATTGCAAGAATGTGGCAATGTTTGAGATTTGTTGCTACAAAGTCCTCCACATTTTCTTTCTCTTTTTAGTGTCCTGCCACTCATCATCTCTGTCCTTTTGATCAAGGAAAAGGAAGGCTGCAAGAAGGATGTGGTGGTGAAAGACAAAAAAGAGGGAGAGGAAAGGTGAGGAAAAAATTACTGCTGAAATGATCTTTGATGGATCATGATTAATAAAAGAAGTTCTTATTTGTGTTTCACTTAAGAATAAACTTTGTCACAGACGTTTCTCTTAAAATTCCTTAGGAGAACTACTTTTAGACAAAAAGGAAACATGAGATACAACTGAGGTAAAAGGAGCCAAAATTGAGAATCTGGTTTGAAAAAGCATGTTATATTTTGTGAGATCTCTCTCTAGTTCTGTCCCTAACTTTTTACATTTTCCCCACTATTTACTGTTCCCTATTTAGTTTGGAACCCAATGGGGCAGGGCCTCCTGATGTATGGACCTCAGGCATTAGAGAGCATGGACCTGAAGTCACCTAAGGGAAATGAAAGAACCTTGCATTGCTTCAGCTCCATGTTTCTCTCTAAGTTGAATTTTTACAACTTTTTTTTAGAATGGATTAACTCATTTTGGATTATGGATTGTTCTTAGTTTTTGTAATAGTGGCTCTATTTCGTGTTTTTAATTTCTAGATCCATCTTTTGAAACCTTTGGGAATTATGGGTTTCATTTTTTTTGTTAATATATTGACTTGAAAAAATGAGAGACACGTATTTTAATGAGATGAACTGGAAATGAGACATCAACAAAACCATGCAATGTTTTTTTTATCAAAAAATCAATCAACTCTTTTGCAAAGCCCTAGTCCAAAACCCAAGAATCTTAGTCAAAAAAAATTGGCAAAAATTTCATATGCCTGACTGTGAGATTAACAAAATAGCACACAAGTCTTTTTAAGGTTTAGCCACAAACTTAGATGACTACTGAAGTGCAAAAGCTGATTCTTATAAGGTTGCATTTCTGATATTAATCACCATGTACTTCAGTCAATCATGCTTAATAATGCTATGGTTATGGAAGCAAAATGCTGCTCTTTTGTCCCCATGAAAAACAACATGGCATCATGAGAAGATGCAAAAGTTTTAAAATATTAAATAAATACTTATTGCAAAGATGAACTAGAAATTTGAAATTCTTATATTAAAAAAGCCAAATTGGAGGAATAATAATTGCAATAAGCATAATAATGGAAAAACTAAAAATGAAAAGGATTATAACACTTAATGGTGAAAATGTTCAGTGCTAGCCAAATGATTGGACTGTGACTCAACATGTGAAATTGTCACAATAACCTAATTTGAAATGGTGGTATAAGATCATTTGGTCCTTTTTTAAATAAGAAATAATAGCATTAGTGAGGCCTAATAATTATAATGAGAACCTTTTCAACTGTATATTTTGGCTAAAAAATTCTAGTTTAGTATATTCCATTTGGCAATCAGTTTTGATGGCTTCTTTTGTCTTTTGTATTCCTTTCTTGTGTCTGGGCAACAATTCTGGTTAGCCTCTTTTTGTTCCTTCCATCGCTTATACCTTCTTCAATCTTTCATAATATTTCACCAGTTCACCAATTCCTTGCCTGGGAAGTTTTTAAATCTTTAATTAGTACAACACCCTAATGCGAGGTGTTCATAAGAAATGTAATGATTTACTTCACAAGGTAGAATTACATAGCAAACAAGAATAGTTATGGGTGGCATGGTGGCGCAGTGGTACCGCGGCTGCCTCGCAGTAAGAATACCTGGGTTTGCTTCCCGGGTCCTTCCTGCACGGAGTTTGCATGTTCTCCCCATGTTTGTGTGGGTTTCCTCCCACAGTCCAAAGACATGCAGGTTAGGTGCATTGGCAATCCTAAATTGTGCTTGGTGTGTGTGTGCCCTGTGGTGGCCTTGTGCCCTTTGCTGGCTGGGATTGGCTCCAGCAGACCCCCGTGACAAGAATAGTTGCGTCAGATAGTTCAAATATTAGAATGGGTTAAAAGCGTGCTTCAATTTAAACATTTAAAGTCTAAATATCCTCGATTGTAGAAGAAATTTGTAATTTTCCACCCTCTGATAGATGTCCATAGAGGGCTAGATCCATGTTAAAGAAACAAAATCAAACATAAAATCACATTGGAAATTACTGGCCTCTAAAATGATACCCCATGTGCCTATGTTTGAAATTTGTCATTTTTAACTGTTGAGGAATGGCTCCTGGAGGGTTATGGCCACTAGTAAACAATCAAATATCAAAAAAGTTATCATATTTTGATCAGCAACCTTGATATCGTATAAAACAACACAACAAAACATGTCTATATTACTTATTTGGAAGTTTTGTGAATACTTTGTCCCCTCAAATCCTGTTAGAGTATGAACCACTGGGGTTGGTTGCTGTGGCATATGCAACTTTAAGAATTTGTGATAATTTTTGCTGAAGACACTTATTCTTTATCATAAGGGCTTAATTTCCTGCACAAAATATGATCCAATGATGGCCTAAAAATGAAGTTTTGTTGAGTCTAGAGGGGGCAAACCCAAAAAGCCCAATGTCTTGTAAAATTAGCCATCATATGTATATGTATATCATAAGTGGGGGATTTCTTGTACTGGCGAGTCCGGTAATGCGGGACAAAAAATAAACTAACGTGATTTCAAAGCATTCATAAGTAATTCTTATATGCTGTATATTGTGTTTTAATTACTAGTGTTTTTAGACTTCTGACATTGACCTTTATTTCTGTTTCTTAGACTTCATGTCTAGGGTAGCAATATGGCTTTGCTAAGCACTTGTTTGTCAGTTCTTAGTATCTTGTTCTTTTATGTTATTAGCTTCTGTTTAAATATATAAATATTTGTTCTTTCTTTCCTTTGTTCTTATTAAAATGCAGTATACCTGTCCTTGTTATTTGCAAATTTTGTGTGATAAAAGCTAGTTCTATTTGTTCTTTTATTACTCAGTAAATTGTATTTATTCAAAAATAAGTATAAATTCTAATCAGTATTTTATTTTTTGGCCTTCCAGCTTGAAAAATCGACACAGATCTCTCTAGAGTTACCCTGAGCAAGATGGTCCCTCAAAGCCTGCCCTTTCTAGTTACTATAAAATACCATGAAATCCATTTCACAAGTTTCATTATATACTGTAAATGGAGTAGGATGTATTTTTTCAGTAGAGATCTTTATTTAAATACTAAATGACAGGCAGATACATGTAGAATTAATGAATTTAATTGAAAAGATTTTTAGACTGGAACTAAATATATTTCTTCTTTTTTTTTTGTGAAACCAAATATTGAATTTCAGTGCAAATTTAGATTTGGGTGAATCGTTTCACTCTGATGGTAGATCCAAACCTGCAGGTAAATCTTATATATTAGAAATTGGGAGTGCTATTTTTTGATCTTCTTCTGTCTTTTTTGTTTTTTGATTTCCAAGTTTTAATATTTACTAATCACATTTTTGATAACATAATTTGGTGCTGTTTTGTTTAGAATTTGTTTTTGCAAGTGGTGCCACTTTCTGAATTGTGTTTCATGGCAGGAATGCTGGTTGCTGTCTTACAACAGCATAAAATTACTGTTCGTGTGACATATGACAATAGTAACCTCACGTTACATAACATGGTGACATGCTACTACCTGCATCAAAGAAATTAAACTTTTCCATAAAATTAAAAAAAAAAACTTTCATGTTTAAATTTTGCTTAAAAAATGAAGATGTCTTCCATTAGGAATGTACTTTTTGAATATTTTTTTACCTCACATTTGAATTTTTGAAATTCAAGTCTTTTCACTATTCTGATCCCTGCCTGCCTTCTGACCGTTCTTATATTTCTCCTCTCCCTTTGGCAATGTATTTCACAATCCTGCATAAGAAATACTCTACTGAAGGAATACTATATTTAAAGTATTTAGAACCATGTAAAATGTTCTGTGCCTGGATATGGGAATATGCTATAAATGAATGTAATGAATGAATATATTGCAGTTAGGTATTGTTCATGACAATAAGAGTCATTTGAAAATGCCAGCCAGGTGTGTGCCATGTAAACTAAAGATTCCTTTTCCAGGTATTGCATGAAAGGGAAATGGAAGCAAATGATAATTATAAAAAGCTCCTCTGAAGGAATTCTCTAAGAAATGATTCTGCCAATGTGAAGCATTGCCAGTGGCATTTTGTGCTTGTTTTGATTTCACATGCTTCTTGTTTTTAATTTTACATGCATGTGTGAGAAAGTTTACAGGCATCTACAGTATGCATGTGAGTATTTTTTTTCCACAATATTAGCTGTCAAGCCACTTGCTCTTGTTATTCAGTTCACCCGATCGGCTGTTCACTTGCAAGGAATCTTCTGTCACGCTGCATTTGGCTCGTTCTCTCCCTGTGATGTTAAGCTGAAAACATTTTTTTTGCCATCAGGCTTTATAAGGCTTTCATCAGTTCCGTGGAAAGCGATAAGCTTCTGTTGTTTGCTGTAGGGTTTTCACCTCTAAATTAGTTACCTTTATAGTTATGGTAATAGCAAGCATTTTATTTTTTTCTCCCTCTCTTATGTATTTATAGACAGTCAACTTTATAAATGTTTCATTGTGAAACAGAGCAATTAACCTTTAATTATACTGCTATGAAAATGTCTTCTCAATTGCTGCGATCAACATGGATGAATTAAAATGGCACTGCAATTGACAATGGCCTATCATCATTTAATTGATCTGATCATTTACAGATGGCATCAATAATGCAAATAACATGGTGCTATGTGATAATCCTCGTGGTTCTGTGTGTTTCCATGTCTTAACTGTGAGAAAATACAGGTTTGCTTTTCAGATCTGCTAGTAATGTAACAGAAAAAAATATTTGAGAGTGTTATACAGAGTTTAAAGACCTAACATTTTCTGCTTCAAAACTCAATGAGAACATTTTTCAGAAATAAATACAAAGATTTTTAGAAAATAACAACATATATTTTTCAGACGTTAGGGAGACCAGTCTGTCCAGCAAGCTCATTTGGTTACCTAACAGTTCTGTTGTTTCAGTAACTTGTATCAGTTTCCCACAAATCTTTGAGCAAAGAAGTACTTCTTGGCTTCTGACTTAAATGTCAGTTCCTTTAATATTTTGCAATGTCTTTGAATATGTGATTGAGTATCTAAAGATGGATCAGTTTTATGGATTCCTTTAAAAATTTTGCAAACAATGAGTGGTTCAACAACAGCTTTCTCTGCTTAAGACTAAATTTATTAATTTTCATAGTCTGTAGAGTAGGACATTAACATCTGTTTTTAAACCATGGTGTCTAACGTAACACAAAATACTGCAAGAGCAGTCTTATTAGTACATTGCAGAATCTGAGCATGCCGCCCCAAGTTATATATGCACTGCTTTATCTAAGTGTTTTATATTTACATATACAGTGTATATCAATATGTTTTTCTTTGGTTTTCTTTTCTTTTCCTAATGATCTATGGGTTTAATTGGTGGCTCAAAATGGGTCCCATATAAGGAAGTGTGTGTGACTGTGCTCTAAGATGCAGAATGGTTGATTAATGGCTAGTGTTTGATAATGTCCCCGACTTTGGCTTAAGCCATTTCACTTCATGAATGATGGCATTTGTATTTTGAATGGATAGGTTTTTGAGTTTGCATATGTATCTTATTTAATTACACTATTTTTATTTCATTAAGTGAAATGAACTGCACCACATCACACTTTTTAGACATGTACAGTAGTTCATTTTTGCCATGCCAATATACAGTATGTTGATACTATGTGCCTTTCCTGGACTAAGGGAATGTCTACACTACTATGTTTTCTTTTAAATTACCTTCACATTTTACATTCATCTATGAAAGTATCTCTGTCCATGCTAAAATAACTGAAAATGCATGTGATGTAGCCGTCCGGCCTACAATGGGCATATGTGCAGCCATGTTACCCAAAACTGGGGATCCTCGAAGGAATGGTAACACAATTGCCAAAGGATTTATTATAAAACCATAGAAACTGGTGAATTACTTGCTTTATGTGCATGGATGTAGTATTCATATTTTGCAAAACACAATTTAGATACACACATGTAAGCAATACCACTGGTACCATGGAAAGCAACTCTTCTTTGTCCATTATGTTGGAACATGCAATTCTTCTGTGAAGAGTCAATAATAGGAGAATAATAGGTTGTAATGAATAGATCCAATCATGGAAGGGCTATGAAATAAGCACAAACAATTCAAAGTCAGTTAGAGTATGCATTTTCGAAAAACTGTGTTTTCATCTGTCTACACTACAATGCTGGTACTGCATTTTCAGAAGTATACGGCTCTGGAATGAGTCCTCAGAAGTCTTGATTTTAGTGGTTTAAAAAGCTTTGGTAGTGAGGAAGAAAGGCAAAAACAGTGACTAATGTCTGTGTTTTTAAGTGAAAATGTAGTAGTGTGAGCGGGGCCTAATATGAATGCTTTCTAAAATGTGCCACCCACTATGTAATAATTATTGTTAAACAACAAGCAGACAATCATCTTAAAGAACAAGTCCTGTTTCTACCTTATTGTGATGAACAACAATGGATTTTCATTGAAAGAGAATGATGAACAATGGATTTTACATGTACACATTCTGCACTTCCTTGCCACCCTACTGGGACAGTTGTCTGGTACTATGAAGGATAGTTCCTAGGACACCATTCAGCACAAGCTTTAATGCACATTGCTGTAGATTTTAATCCCAAACAATTTTTGTTTTTAACTGGACTCTTAGCTTAATTAATCAAGATGTTAATTTATGGTTTCTGTGTTGTGGTGTCTAGCCCAAAATCACAACATTGTCTTTGGTAATTGTTTTTTGAATTTATCAAACAATTATATATGCAGTAAAAAGCAAGAAATATGGTCTGTCCTATATTTTCTGAGTGAATTTATTTGAGTGAAAAATGCACATGTTGTATTTTTATAATACAGTTGGAAGAATTTCCAGTGGCTGCTGCTGACCTATCATCATTTCATCTGATTTTGGCTGTACTGGGCAGGAAGGACCTTGGGGTGGTCAGTTTTGATGTCACTGTTTCCCATGCAATATTTCCTCTGTCCTGGAAACAGGAATGGAAATCTATGCAGCATAACTCCCTCTCCAATCCCCCGCTGTACAGCTGTAAATAGATCCCCATAGGACACTTAAGGTGCTAACTCGCATGACAACAACATCAACATTTATTTCTATGGCACATTTTCATGTACGGATGTAGCTCAAAGAGGTTTACAAGGTGTCAATGAAACAATTACGACAAAAGAAAAAACAAATTTAAAATTAGATAGCAATAATAATGAATAACTAACATGGAAAAAATAAATCCACATCGGCTTACATAAAATAGATATGTAATTAGCATAAAAGTAGAGTCCTTATATATAATATCATTTTTTAAGTCTGTAAACATGAGTCTGGTGATAAGGGCAGAAGACCAGGAATGACAGAAAATATAAAAAGAACTCCAAAGCTGAAGAAAAAAATAAAATCTGAAGGGGTTTCAAGTAAAAAAGAACACTCAGCTCCCACTGGGCATTCTACCAAACACAAATGCACTTAAATCATTCTTTATTGATTTTTAGCCTTCAACACCCAGGTAAATGGATAATTTATTATTATTTTAATCTTGGTTTTGTGAGACTTTTATCATCATTATTATCATTATGATATTCAGTTCCTGGTGTTCTGTTTTTTTTTTTTTTCAACCACTATTTACTAACAGGAACACCACTGGGTCTGTGACACCCTGTGTAGTGGCAAGGTTGGCACCAGATTACACTCTGGGTGACTTGTAGTTTAGGATGGACCAGGACCAGACTTGGAAGATATCAGACATGAAGACACAGACTCAAAAAGATGGTATTTCCAAAAAAAATAGTGGATTTTATTTACAGGTGCACAAAAACACAAAAAGGAATGTCCTGATCAAAATAGTGAATACAATTTACAGTGGTTTATCAAAATAAGACAAAAATGTACAGTATATACACAAAAACTTTATTCTTCTTAAATAAAAACATAATCAGAAATAATCTACACAAAACACAGTTCTTTCACTGATTCCAAATAGTATTTACAAACAGAAAAAACAGTGTATATACAAGAAAGACAAAAAAATGCATCACAAACCCAAACTAAATAAATACCTCCACCAAAACCAATCTGTAACTTGGAGATATTTGCACTATATCTATTTATATATAAAAAGAAAATAATATAACATAAGCAGAAGCTGCTATGCTTGGTATACTATTTAGAAGTACTTTACTAAACTCACTCTCGCCACGACTGAGTCACTAGAAGCAGGAAGTGCCTTTTATACTAGGAAACGAAACTCTTAGCCAATCCTGTGTCACACCGCTCTCTTCCTCCAATAGTGGCTGACAGAGGTGTGTTCTGAGTATGTGCTATGCTCAAGTTTTTCGAGGCCTGTAATAAATAGCACACATGAGGCCTCACATGCACGAGTTGGAACAAGCACAAGCTCAATGGGCTTCTACTGGACAAGCTGATACACTCTCCAGAAAGTAAGTTAATTCTCTTGTAATTCTATATCAGGACTTTATTTTGGGATCCCTTCTCAGAACTAATACCTGCATGCTTATACTAAACACTCTGTGATTGTTACTTTATTACAGCAGGTGGCAATGGAGGTGCCTGACTTTTTGACTGGGCCCAGTCTGGACATACACCTACTCTGCCACCAGCATCACACAGCGCAGTCCTGCTGAAGTGTAAGTTAAAACACATGTCCACACTTCAATGGTTTAAATGGTAAGTGCTTTTTTTATTTTCTTTTTTTACTACGTATAAGTTGTTCTTACACTATTGTTGGAACTTTTCCTTTATATTGGTAATGCCTGGCAGGTGAATTACCACAAGGTCTAACAATGAAGTAGCTGTTGCCTTTCAGCATTCATTGTCGGTTGTCATAGTGTCTACTCTACTCATCCTTACTTGCCATTATTAAGATACAATAAAGCAAGGAACTCAAACTCCAGTCCTGGAGGGCCGCAGTGGCTGCAGGTTTTCATTCTAACCCTTTTGTTAATTAGTGACCTGTTTTGCTGCTAATTTACTTCTTTTGAATTCATTTTAATTGACTTGTTTTTTAAGATTTGTTCCCCAGAATTTCTTCATTGTTCCTCTGAATTGTTTAATTTCTTTCCTTAAACAGAAATGAAATGTGAAGTGAGTGAGCCAACAGAAGACCAACTAAGTCAGCGCCTCAAACTCCAACCAATTTCACTCCAACCAGTTCTTTAATTAGGCGCCGAGTCTTGTTGTTAATTAAACCCGTTCTTTAATTCCATGGCTTGTTGCTGCTCTCATTGTGCAATAGCACACATTTTAAGAATTGTTGGTTTTTTCGTTACTTTTCTAAGAGCACTGCTAAAATGGTTTGGGGACCTGAACAATTTAACATTCCTGACACCTTCGTCTTTCTTTATTTTCAGATATTGTATGATGGTCACAGTTTGCTGGTCATGTTTTGGTTCATTTTGTATCTCATTATTGTTTGGCTGATAATTAAGGAAAAAGAAACAATTAAGGGGTCTGAGGCTTAAAGAGCAAGTCAATTAAAATTAATTCAAAAGAAGTTAATTAACAGCAAAAACAGGTCATTAATTAAGAAAAGAGTTAGAATGAAAACCTGAAGTCACTGCAGCCCTCCAGGACTGGAGTTTGAGATCCCTGCAATAAAGGGTGCAAACTACACAGAAAAAGGTGAATTCACAGGAAAATTTGTTAAATATTTAAAGCAATGACTAAAAGATAAAGATTATTCTAAATTACTTATTAATATGTATTTCATATTACTATGATTTTCTATTTGCAGAATAAAACTGGCAGCACACTGAACGAATTCAGGTTGGACAGTGCGTTAAATTTAGTGAGTTATTGGCTCAATGTCTTCAACTTGATGGTGTCAGATTGCCTTCTCATAAGCTTGACTAGAAATTACAGGAGACAATGGATTAAAAAACTACCAATTGACTTTTCAACACAATTTTAATTTTTCAAATTTTGTCAAAGTTTTTTGAGTTCTCCACATTGCGGTTCCCTGATGGCATCAATGCCTATACAAATGCTTCCTAGGTTCTGCGAGTTCAGTTGCAATCTTCACTCCCTATATTTCCTTTTTCCATTCTGTTGCTATACAACAAACAGAAGACATCAGACAGACAAGCCTCTGTTCTGTTTGCACAGTCAAAAAAAAGTTTTTCTTTTTTAGTTGTTGCTGCATTGTATGCACTGTACTTATAGATAAACACTCATTTGTTTTCAGCTCTCGCACATACATAGAAACCTGCCCAATGACTTAAGACAAAGTTAAACCTCTTTGATTTTAATAGGGTCAGTTGTAGGCCAGTACGACTGAGTTGCTGGGAATGTCAACAGCACACAACCACACTGACTTTGAAAATGGTCGAAAGAAAAACCTGCAACCACAGTGGGCCCGCAAAGCTTAAGTTGAGAACCACAGTTCCATGTCATCCAGTCAGTTGTGCTGTAAGCCATGCTTGAATGTTAATGATGCAGTAAATATCACTTTTTTGTTCTAGACCAGTAAATCATTTCATTTCATTGGTTTTGAAATTACATCTTTATCATATGCCACCTTGTAACTGAGCTCAGGTGGAATTAGCTCATTGAGGAGAAAAGACCTTTCACATTCAGGAGCCCAGTCAGTCACTTGAAATAAAGGAGCAGTCCTTTGGCTTGGCTGGTCATTTGCTAGCTTTCTGTCCTCTGTGTGGAGTGAGGACCTGAGTTTGTGTCACATTAACCCAGTGAGGAGACAGGAATACTTTCTCCATGAAGACATTAGAACATTAGAACAATCTAGACGAGAACAGGCCATTCTGCCCAACAAAGCTCGCCAGTCCTATCCACTTACTTACATTTACATTTATATCATTTAGCAGACGCTCTTATCCAGAGCGACTTACAACAGTGTTTGTTAGTTTTTTTCACATACCCCTTGGGGTCAGAGCGCAGGGTCAGCCATTGTACAGCGCCCCCTGGAGCAATTACAGGTTAAGGGCCTTGCTCAAGGGCCCAGCAGAGTAGGATCTCTTTTGGCACTGACGGGGATTCGAACCGGCAACCTTCGGGATACCAGCACAGATCCTTAGCCTCAGAGCCACCACTCCGCTACAGAGCCACCACTCCGCTACTCCGCTACTTACTTCTTCCACAAAAACACCAAGTCGAGTTCTGAAAGTCCCTAAAGTCTTACTGTCTACCGCACTACTTGGTAGCTTATTCCAAGTGTCTATGGTTCTTTGTGAAAAGAAAAGCATCCTAATATTTGTGCGAAATTTACCCTTAACAAGTTTCTAACTGTCCACTGGTCTTGATGAACTAATTTTAAAATAACAGTCTTGATCCACTGTACTAATTCCCTTCATAATTTTAAACACTTCAATCATGTCACCTCTTAGTCTTCTTTTGCTTAAACTGTACAGGCTCAGCTCTTTTAATCTTTCCTCATAATTTATCCCCTGTAGCCCTGGAATCAGCCTAGTCGCTCTTCTCTGGGCCTTTTCTAGCACTGCTTTGTCCTTTTTGTAGCCTGGAGACCAAAACTGCACACAGTATTCCAGATGAGGCCTCACTAGTGCATTATAAAGGTTGAGCATAACCTCCTTGGACTTGTACTCCACACATTGTGCAATATAACCTAACATTCTGTTTGCCTTCTTAATGGCTTCTGAACACTGTCTGGAATTTGATAGCTTGGTGTCCACTATGACTCCTAAATACTCTCGATTTTCCGACCACCCATTGTGTATTCAAACCTAACATTTTTACTTCCTATGTGTAATACTTTACATTTACTGACACTAAATTTCATGTGCCATAAATCTGCCCAACCCTGTATGTTATTCAAGTCCTTCTGTAATGATATAACGGATTCCAAATTATCTGCTAATCCACCTATCTTGGTATCATCAGCAAACTTAATCAGCTTGTTACTTATATTCCTATCTAAATCATTTATATATATAAAAAATAGCAGCGGCCCTAGCTCTGACCCCTGTGGAACACCACTCTTAACATCGGCCAGTTCTGATGAGGTTCCTTGCACCATCACCCTCTGCTTCCTGTGTCTCAGCCAGTTCTGCACCCATCTAAAAACATCACTCTGTACTCCCACTTGTTTTAGTTTGATGGCCAACCTCTCAAGACAACTCAGTTATAACTGGATTGGTACTCTATGTCATTTTTCAAGCAAATAAAAAAACTGTTCTAGAATGACATACGTAAAAATAAACTTTAAATGTAATATTTGGGTTCAGAATGACTTTGGTCCAGAGAGGCAACCAAGATCAAAATGTTTCATTTCTGTTTTTTAATATCTGTAAAGTTTTAACATGGAATTAAGTTGCACTTTGTTCCATTTGTAGAAACATGTCAACATCTGTTCAACCTCCCATCCATGATATCTCCACTGACAGACTGAGGAGATCATTCCTCCCCCACACTATGCGACTCTTCAATTCCACTTGGGGCCTTGGGGGGGATTTGTAAACGTTAACATTATACAAAGTTATTGTCTGTTATACCTGCATTTTTATCACTCTTTAATTTAATATTGTTTTTTATCAGTACACTGCTGCTGGAGTATGTGAATTTCCCCTTGGGATTAATAAAGTATCTATCTATCTATCTATCTATCTATCTATCTATCTATCTATCTATCTATCTATCTATCTATCTATCTATCTATCTATCTATCTATCTATCTATCTATCTATTTGTTCCATATACTTACATTATAATAATGTCATTGTTACTTATTTATTTGTTAAGACTTAGGATCATTTAATAAAGCATAACTATAGTTCAGAGTGGAGACAAAAATAAGTCCATTCCCAGATGTGAGGTACAAGATGTTAAAAAAATGTGTGCACTTTACACTGTTCACAGGGTCACAGAAACAGAAGGGTTAAAAAAGAAAAGAACAGGACACAAACCCCACCAGCTTCGACTTTTGGTTTTCACTGAAAGTTATCCAAAGGCTGATTGCTGTATTTTACTGAGATCCTGGTTTAATTTAGTTCATATTTACTACACAGGTAGATTTAAAATGCTCTTGCAGAGTGTATTTTGCTTTGCCATAGAAAATCGAACAATAAGAGCTAAGTTGAAAATGTTTTACTTACACAACTTTATTGATCTTCAATGTGCTTGCAAAGCACTCTCTTTCATCTTAAACTGTTTCTAAAGCAGGGATTAACTCTGCAGAATGGCTACAAGTTCAAATCAGTTTGTCCTGCAGAAAAGAAACTAATTAATTATCTGGTACACCTGTGCTTTTATATGGGAAATTGTTTTCTTTTTAAAGACCATTTTGGTAATACATTTTTAGGGCAGACTCCAACAAGCATATTTTATGACAAATGTGTTTCTGCATGCCAGAAGACAGGACAATAGAGCACATATTGGTACATTTAATACCATATATTAATTCTGCATCCACATTCAGAGTTCAGATGCAACATACAAAGAAAACAATCTAAAGAAGCAAATGCTTTTGACTAACACAGTAGATTGTTTTATGAACTACTAACTGGTCTGGAGACAGGAACCTCTGCATTTGGCTTTTCAATTTTATCATCTGTACGCATGTCCAAAAAACAAGCAAATCTTTAAAAATCTAATTATTTGCTGAGAATAGATACACAGAGAGGTAGATAAGAAGTCAAGTCAAGTCAAGTCAAATCAAGTTGAGGAGCATGCACTGGTACAGTGAGTTGCCACACCCACCACACGACGAAACAGCTTGGGATCCTGGTTGGCAACCCCGCAGGCATACACACAGTCCAGTCCCACCCTCCGCAAATTACCCTCTATCTGCCAGGTGTTACGTGAGCGACCCCTTGGCCTGGTCCAGCCACTCGGGTCCCCAACAATGAGGATCTTACGAGCTGGATCACCCTCGGGGAAATGCGCCACATGGCCGTAGTGCCGTAACTGACAAGTCCTCACAATGCAGGTAATGTGCCTCATTCAGGACTCCATGAGCAACCGCTCATTCAACACAAAGTCAAACCAATGGTACCCAAGGATGTTCCGGAGAAACACAGTACCAAAGGAGTCCAGTCTTCATCTCAGGCCACTGGAGAGTGCTCGTCCATGTCTCACAACCATACAGCAAGACTAGAAGCACCAGGACTCTAAAGACTTGGACCTTCGTCCTTTTGCATAGATATCACGAGCGCTACACACCCCTTTCCAGCGACCTCACATGCTCTCCCAATCTGTCTACTGACTTCATAGGAAAAGTCACCAAAGACATGAATGTCACTGCCAAGGTAAGTAAACCTCTCGACAAGGTCGACACTCTCTCCACAAACAGACACACTGCTGATGGCTGTGCCCAAGAGGTCATTAACGGCCTGGATCTTGGTTTTTATCCAGGATACTTGCAAGCCGAGGCACTCAGACTCCTCACTCAGTCTCTTGAGCACCCCGATCAGGGCCTCCATTGACTCCAAGAAGATCACAGCATCATCAGCAAAGTCAAGATCCGTGAATCTTTCTTCACCAACAGATGCCCCAAAGCCGCTGGACCCCCATACAAGCATTGAACAGAGTAGGAACTAAAAATGATACATAGGTAGATAAAGCACTATATGATAGATAGATAGATAGATAGATAGATAGATAGATAGATAGATAGATAGATAGATAGATAGATAGATAGATAGATAGATAGATAGATAGATAGATAGATAGATAGATAGATAGATCGATCGATCTATCGATGTATCTATCTATCGATCGACCGATGTATCTATCTAGTTGCTTTGCCCATCACTGCAAGCAGGTACTGCATCATGGGAGTGTTTCATTATCAAGCCTTTAACGTGCCTGCCTTAGCTCTTCCTAACAACTTAACGGTGACATACAGATTCCTCTGACTTTGCCTGAGAAGCTTTATGAACAGATTCCTCTGATACGCTGTAACAACCCTTCATAATGAATTTACATGGTGGCTTATAACAAACTTTAAAAGCATGTACGTTTTTGTGATTGTCCATATCGATTATTTTATAACTATATTCCTGAGGTATTCTACAGTGAGGTTTTATAAATTCCTGAAGCTGTTTCACCCAGTGACATGTAGATTCATTTTCATGTTTTCATCCAACAAGTTTTTTTGTACATACTGTATGAATGCATTCCTGTGGTTGTGTCTGCAAAGCTTTCATAGATTATTCTTGCCAGATTCTTAGATATGTTTATGTCTGACACTACCTATTCCAACCAGCAGATTAAAACATAATTTAGTAAGTTAAATGAATGATTATAATATATTTACTGCCAAACATAACAGGTGCCTGGTGAGTATTTGCTAAATTAACCTGCTTGAATGGCTCCTTCTCTTCTGAAATTATAAGTGGCTGACAAGAGGTACTTTAGTTGAGGATAAGAGAAATACTAAATGTATTATTTTGCAAAGTGCCTATATTCACTTATCACTCATTGCCATTTGGGCACGTCGGTGTCAGAGTTTTTTGGGATTTATTTTCTCTTCTAGTTCAGAACTACGCATGTCTGAACCCAGTTTGTGGTTAGAAAGGAGGTGTGCCAGGGGAGATTTTGTATTTGCTCTGGGAGAATGCAGCTCTGCATAAAGGGGCAGTTCATCATAGGGCACACTCATACATATTGTGCCACTTTAAAGTTTCCAAGTAACCTGACACTCATGTCTTTTAGATGTGAGAGGACAGCACATGTGTAGTGCTGGAATGGATTTAAATTTAAATGTGAGGCACCAGTGCTAGCAGTGCTATGGTGCTGATGCAAAGAATTACAACAAAGTAATTCCGTTGATAATGTAAAATGGATAAATGCATAAAAGAGTTAGATTTAAAAATGTCTCATTGTTTTTGTCAAAGATATTTAAAAAAATTATTTTGGGACAATGTGCTGTGAACATGACACTACTTTTGTCATTTTGGAATTTCTATAGGAATTGTGACACCCCCATCTTCTAACTTGTCACCCTTTCACTTTGACTTAGTGATTAAACGTCTGTCATATAAACTGAGACTAACATAAAGTTTCCTACTAAGTCAGCATTTTTTGCTAACAGCAGGCATAAACTTGAGAACAAGATGGTGTCTTAAAAAGTTAACGATGAGGAACAAAATCCAGCAGATGGCACTTTTGAGCCCTATAAAGAGCTGGCAAGTTCTTTGTAATGTTCTTTGCACAATTCCACAGACCCACCCTTCTTCTATCTACAGTATATCCAGCAGGTCATTGGCGCAATGCCTATTAGATGATAGCCTGCCTAATGTCCCTTGTTTTTACCAACTGAGGCAAATTTCTAAACTAAAATCCTTTCTATCACAGAAGGACTTGGAAATAGTCATTCATGCCTTTATTACGTCTCAACTAGATTATTGTAATTCCTTATATGTGAGTCTGCCAAAATCTGCTCTGTTGCGCCTTCAGCTGGTTCAGAACGTGGCAGCTACATTTTTGATTGGGTCGAGAAAAAGGGATCACATCTCCCCCATTTTAGCCTCTCTCTACTGGCTACCGTTGAGGTGTCGCATTGATTTTAAAATCTTGTTGTTTGTTTTTAAAGCCTTGCATGGTGTTGCTCCAAAATATATCTGTGACCTCCTTCACCCCTATGTGCCACCGAGAGCACTGAGGTCATCTGGACGACTGCTCCTTGTAGTGCCAAGATCTCGGCTGAAGTCTAGTTGTTGTTCCTAGGCTTTGGAATGACTTGCCTCTGCACATCAGGTCTTCATCCTCGATCAAGGTTTTTCAAAGTCGGCTTAAGACCTACTTGTTTTCTTCTGTCTTTCATTGTGTATGATGGGATTGTGGTGGATGTTACAATTGGTTGTTTTATTTATCTGCTTTTGCTTGATTGTTTGTATTGTGTTTATTTTAATATTTTTTTTGTACAGCACTTTGGCACAACCTCTGCTGTTTTAAATGTGCTTTTATAAATAAACTAGCCAACCCGCGACATAACATACGCCGCATAATTATGTATTGATGGGTGAACACTTGTTGAACGACACAGTTGTCCAAATGGGGTGGGTTTGTGGATACCACTGTAAGTGAATGAAAAGATGGACCTCTGGAGAGAGCAACATACAATTGTCCGTGACTGAAAGCGGGATCATCTGTGACGATGGAGGCCACGCTGGTGAAAGTTACTTTGTCGGTAGGGATAAGTTTCAGCACTTGTTCATTAAGGTGTAGCGAGTCTTCATTGTTGACGCTTAATATAGCTTGCGTACTGAGTTGTTCCAGAGTCACAGTTGAGAAACACTTTTTTAATGTCTTTTAAGCACAGGGAAAAAAATTAACATGTGAAACATCCATAATGTAATAAGCCACCAAGAAAAGTAACATTGCAACAATGCACACTATGATCCGATTGCTGTAAACAGAAGTGAAAACAAAATCGAGGCCGGTGCATTCTTTAACTGCCTTGTAGCGCAATGGTAGTGCTGCTGTTTTGCAGTAAGGAGACTGTGGAAGATTTTGGGTTCGCTTCCTGGTTTCTCCCTGTGTGGATAGCGCTTTGAATACTGAAAACACCGGTATATCAATGTAATGAAATATTATTATTCTTATGCGTCCAGCGCTCTCTCTCTCTCCCGCGCCTGTATGCGTGTGTGTGTCGCTCGCTCTCTTTCGCTCGCTGCACGTGTTCCTGCAGGCATACCAGTAAGTGAATGAAAAGATGGAACTCTGGAGAGAGCAACATACAACTGTCCGTGACTGAAAACTGGTTTTGGCAGATACATGCACATCTTTTTGAAAGTTTGGCCCTGTGCCTTATCAATTGTCATCGCAAAGGCAAATCTAACAGGAAACTGTCTTCGTGTTAAAGTAAAAGGCAAATTATCCACGACAAACTGTTTTACATGCTGCATACCAACCCGCGGCATAGTATACACCGCATAATCACGCCGCTTTTTTAATGTTTTTTAAGCAGAGGGAAAAAATGAACATTTGCAAAATCCGTAACGCCGCTTTCAGTAAGTACAATGCACACGCATTTAATTTGTCAGCCACTTTTTGCCAGCAGTCTTTTCTGGTTTGGGCTGCTTTTGCAATGTTACCGCTTGTGCATATTAAATCTTGAAATCCTTCGAGTAACTAATTAACTAACTAACACCCACCCAGCTTGTGAGAAAAAAATGTTCCCGTTCTTTCATCATTTTGTTGCAGCCTATCAAAGACTTGCTGATCATGTTTTCTAGACTCAATATACAGTGGAACCTCGGTTCACAACCATAATTCGTTCCAAACCTCTGGTCGTAAACCGATTTGGTCGTGAACCGAAGCAATTTCCCCCATAGGATTGCATGTAAATACAATTAATCCATTCCAGACCATACGAACTGTATGTAAATATATTTTTTTAAAGATTTTTAAGCACAAATATAGTTAATTATTACACCATAGAATGCACAGTGTAATAGTAAAAACATTGAATAACACTGACATAAACACCCAGGCTCCCTGCTCAGCTGCATGGCATGTGCAGTGCATGCGCAGGCTCTCTCTCTCAGCAGCACGTGAGCCTCCCCAGCCCCCCCCATCTCTCTCTCTCTCTCAGCAGCACGCAGCCCCCTCCCCCTCTCTCAGCAGCACGTGAGCCTCCCCAGCCCCCCTCTCTCTCTCAGCAGCACGTGAGCCTCCCCAGCCCCCCCTCTCTCTCTCAGCAGCACACGAGCCTCCTCCCCCTCTCTCAGTAGCACGCGAGCCTCCCCATCCCCCCTCTCTCTCAGCAGCACGCGAGCCCCCTCCCCCTCTCTCAGCAGCACGCGAGCCTCCGCAGCCCCCCCTCTCTCTCTCAGCAGCACGCGAGCCTCCCCATCCCCCCCTCTCTCTCAGCAGCACACGAGCCCCCTCCCCCTCTCTCAGCAGCACACGAGCCTCCCCAGCTCCCCCTCTTCCTCTCAGCAGCACGCGAGCCTCCCCCGCCCCCCCCCTCTCTCTCTCTCAGCAGCACGCAAGCCTCCCCAGCACCCCCTCTCTCTCTCTCAGCAGCACGCGAGCCCCCTCCCCCTCTCTCAGCAGCACTCGAGCCTCCCCAGCCCCCCCCCCCTCTCAGCAGCACGCAAGCCCCCACCCCCTCTGTCTCTCTGCTTCGGGCATTTCTCCCCTGTGTAGTGTGTGAGCGAGTGAGGAGAGAGAGAGAGAGCAAGCCAGTACGTTACAGTGAGCGAGAGCAGGCTCGAAGGCAATGTGTTCCTGTGGTATAGCGGGTCCATAGCTCCCCTTCAAAAGGTCATTTTTAATCAGGTGACTGACAGTAGTGGAGTCAGGCACAGAGAAGGTCAGCTGCAGAGAGAGCGTCTCGACTGTTGCAGGGCCTGAAGCAGGTGAGACGCTAATGAAAAAGAGGCACAGGGCTTATTGGTTTTTAAAGACTGCTTCCTTCATTGTGTTTTAACTTCAATTTTAAAGGATTGCGCGGCTCTCTCTTGCGCTGCCTGTGTGTGCCTCTGTCTCTCTCTGGCGTTGCCTCTCTGTGTGTGTGTGTGTGTGTGTGTGTGTGCGCCCCTCTGGCACTGCCTGTGTGTGCGCGGCTCTCTCTATCGCGCTGCCTGTGTGTGCCTCTGTCTCTCTCTGGCGCTGCCTCTGTGTGAACCAAGGTTCCACTGAGGTTGACTAATGAAAAGTCAACGTGGCTCAGAGCTGCAAGTGTATTGTGGCACAGACAAACAGAAATGACGGCATGTTTCCCTTGGCGTCGCGTCCGAGTTGGTGGGCGTGGCTCTGTGATTCTTTCGTCGTATCCAATGGTCTAAGAGTTGGTGGGCGTGGCTCCTTCCTGTGTGCGCCATTGGCGTCTTACTTGTCAGCGGTTTAGTGAATCCACGCCCCTTCCGGCGTGCTTTCCATGGTCGGCTACTTGTCTTCTGGCTTAGTGAATTATATATATAGATAATCTAATCTAATTTTGATGGTATGAAGAAAAAAACCCTGTGACCTTTTCTTGACACAGGGATAGTGTGGTTCTATATATCTTTTCTTTTTTACTTTATTGCCAGTGTCTGGGCATTACGGTTTAATCTACTGTAATGATTTCTGTCCTGCCACACCCCTCCTTAATATTACCCCATGGAGGTGGATGCTTATTAGTACCTGTATTAAATGAACTAACCATTCAACAGCAGGAGCACTTCACAAGTTGCCCAGAGCTTCTTTGGTTTAGGCTTCAGTGAAGTATGTGGTTCCACATCTTCTTCTCGATGAGTCATAAAGCTTTTCACCTGACTTTAGAGTCACCTGGAAATGCTGCCCCCAGTGGTTTCTTTCTCACACTACACCTTTTTTTTCAATGTAGCTCCTGAGTTTCCCTTCTGCTCACTGGTCAAGAGCCAGCAGTCCTGTATTTATTTATGGTTTGCTTTTTTTCTCCACTCACATGAACATATTTCACAAACCCTTGGTAATGTGGGCTCTGGGGCTTTTGCTCCTGGCAGAGTCTCTTTTTCATGAATATAATAACATTAGAAAAGGCCATTCTGCCCGTCACTAGCCGTTCTCCGTCTGCTGGCCCATTCGTTTTGTGTGCAGTGCAATAGCCCCAAGCCAACATCTAATTGCACTTTCACACATTCTAGTGTTCAAGTCCACCTGGACCGAAAAAAACACCAAGTGCTCTAGCGTGGATTTATGAGCCTGTTCCTCCTCAAACTGCTTTTAATCAACTCGCTCTCTTCTGTCTGTGGCTTCTCTCTCCATTTCCTGCACGGAATTTAAAGCAGTAACCTTGGGTAACATTATCTGTGCAATTAAGAGGATTTTAAAACACTTCAATGAAATCCATGCCTCACTCCATCTCTCCTGCAGGCAGCGGAGATTGAATTCTTTAAAGCTGCCTCTGCAGCTTATGAGCTTAACAATCTCACTATCTCTGCTTGCGCGGCCACATCCTTAACGCTGCGCCAGGTTCGCCCTGTTGCCGCAGATATAGGTGGCAGCTGAGAAAAAGACCTCCTGAGCTGGGGAAATGCTCCTTTGGTTAAGAGATTTAATGTAAAGGTATGAAGGCGTAGTCTCAGAGAGTGCCCCAAGCTGCCAGACATAGCATGTGAGTGGTGTGTTGTGGCCCGTACTGCATGCCCACAACCCCTGTGGGTGTCCAGCTTGCCTGCTTTGGCTTATCTTACAAATGTCGCTTAATTGCTTGCCATTCCTTTCTCTTGACGACCTTAGTGTTCTGATCCTTGACAGAGAGATTTGCTTCCATTTTTTTTTTCTTTTTTCTTTACTCTCGTGCCACACTTGTCCCAATTTAATGTTTCCTTTAGAATCCAACATCCAAATCTGCTAGTTGCCAAGATGCATCGTACATCTGATATTTCAGTTTCACTTCAGCTGTTCTTCAAGCGTTACTGTTCTAACAAGAAAAATCTACCTTTTTCTTGCTACTAATTAATGGAGTATTTTAAGCGCAGTAGGGTATTCCAAATAATCACATTTAAAAGTGTGCAGATATTATCCCATCAGGAGATGCCCAACAGGCTCAAAATGTTCATACTGATGGTACAGTACAACTGCTTATCTCTTGTAGTGTTAGAAAAATTAGAAAAATAATACAAGCAGGAAATAAAAACATAGCTGAACCATGCAAGGAGAGATAAGGGAAATACCCCTGATGTACACTGCACATCACAGAGGACACTGCTTCAGTATTAAACTGTGTAGATTGGCATGTGTTAAAAGTCCATTGGGAACACAATTGGGATTAATTACAGACAGATTGGGCTACCATGTAAATGGAGGAACAACAGAAAGAGATAAAAAGGGGAGAGAACAGCAAGCTACAGGTAAATCTGGAGAAGGTGCTAAACAAGGTATAGAGATAAGAGATTTCATGTTTTATTTCATATGTTTTTAAGTGTTAAGGATTATAGACAATATTTATGTTATTATAATTCTTTAGAACTGTAAGTTCTTTTGGTTTGTTTTCTACTTAAATTCCTGCGACAGTTCAGCTAACCACAGAAAGAGGAAGTGTTAGTAGAGACCGAAGGCAGGATTTTTTACTGCATTCAGAAGAGCAAACAGAAACCTTTTGGAGACAAGTATATTTTAGGATAGGTCAAGTTCTAATGGTCATTATCTGGACTTTCCACATGCATAAAAGCAAAGCTCTCAAACCATTGATTTTCTTTGTGCCTACACACCTCGTGCACACATACTGTTATGGTCTGTCAAAATTACACTGGACACAGAGGGGCTGGGAGTGTTCACCTTGGCCCTGACAATCTTTTAAAAGTCAGCCTCAAGCAGAAAGAGATATAGACGAACCAGGAAGGAGGAGAAGAAGAAGGAAGAACATAGCCGTCAAGAAGACACATGCTTTGAGCAATGTAACCTTAAGAGACTCAAAGCCACATACATTGTCATCCAGCATCGTCTATGACAGCTCTTGAAACATTCCAGGTTGTATGGTAAGTTGCCACACACATTTAATAACAATTCTTTACATTTATATAGCACTTTTTTCATTGCTCAAAGCACACTCCACACAGGGAGGACCTGGAAAGCAAACCCACAATCTCCTTACTGCAAAGCAGCAGCACTACCACTGCACCAAATATTCACCTTTTCCTTTGCTTTTATTTTTTAGGTACATTAAGAATATTTAAAAATTTTAAAGACTATAATAACTAAATTAAAGTATATTGCCTGTTCCCAATGTTTTCCTAGTTGCTCTATCCTACCTTCGGGAGTACAGTATAGAGGAAAGAAAACATGCCTTTTAATAGGAGACATAGAGTAGAAGTCAGTCTGTAAACCCAAGTACATTGGGTCTGCGGGCTGTGTGTCTTCCCAAGCCAGGTGAGGACAAGGAGAAGAGAACAGGAGTTGTGATGGACGACACATACTGTATGTGGGTCTATGTAACAAAGAATCTGAGCGTGGGAATAAAAGAACTCACTCCAAAACCCTTCCATGACAAAACACAGTGCAATGGTGCCTGCCATCTAGGGTTCCTCTTATGGGGGATATTGGCAAGAAAAATAGTCTTACATACTGGAACACAAAAATTATGAGCATATTAGTATCCTGAATGTCTTCAAACTCAGAAAAAAAATGAAAACTACAAGTTCATCTAAGACTTTGGTTGTGTTTATGCCAACAGGGAGGGAGAGAAAGAGAGAGAGAGAGACAGAGAGAAAGAGAAATAGAGCAGGGCCCTTTCTCCTTATTGCATAGTAAGCAGGATTCTTTCTTAGAGAGAGCTTTTGTTCATTTGCTATACTGTATATTTCTCCGCACAGCTATGATATGCTTCATAAATCCAAGTCCACATGTCAAGTTTTCTTATTCTTATTTCTAACTTTATGGGCTATCAGCTTGCAGACAGTAAAAAGAAAAAAAAAAAACACAAGGAACGAAATAAAGAACAATGCAAAAATGCTCTAAAGACAGCCTCTCTCTGTCTCTCTCCTCTCTCATACTGAATGTTGCCTACTTTTCTCAACAAAGAAGCAATTCCAAATGCCACCTCCCCATCCTTTCACCATCTCCAAAACAGATTTTAACTTACTCTATTTCTTGGCAGTGTAATGTTATGCTTCGAGTCTCCTATTGCTGAGCAAAAATCACATGGCTTCTGGCTTCTTGCTCTCACTGGGTATTTCTTGACAGTGTGGACACTAGGGGCCACTTCAGCTCCTCAACACAAACAGACATGAACACAGGGTTTATTTATTTACAGAGTCTTTTATTATGGGAAATTCTTTAAATCAAGTTTTTCCCACCACCATAGCCGCAAGTATAATGCAATAAGCACAATAAAGCAACTCTTTGTCTTTTTTTCTCTCTCTCAGTCACTCTTCCACTGCCTCCTCCACTCATCCTCACAAGCTTCATCCACCTTCCACCAAACTCTGACTCGTCTGTGAAAGGCAGGCAACTCTATCTTCCACACCGAGTACCTTCAGTCTTCCATACACATGGTCTGAAAGCACTTCCAAATGAAATGGAAACACACTGAAGTAAGGCTCCCCAGTTCCTGTAGCATCCTCTGGTGGCACCCACAGAACCCAGCAGGGCTAAGTTCAAGAACACCTTGTGCCATGCTACCCTGTGGGAATCCGAAGCACCGTTGCAACCCATCAGGGGCTGTCATCTAGTGCTCCAGGGGAGATAATGCCTTGTGCACACCCAGTACTTCTATTCCAAGAGCATCCCGGGCGGGTAAGTGTACAGGCCATCCCTTAAAACAGTTAATTTACTACATCTTGTACTTGATGTTCCTGAGTCACTACTTGTTAAATTTTATTTATTAGACCTTTTTAATGTATACCTGACCATGTTTTTTGCCTTTAACAATAAATTTGGCTATCTCTAAATGTTTTTGAACCTGCCTGTTTTGATCACTGAGAGGATGGGGAGTATCCAAAGAAAAATACTTAGCCATTAAGAACCAGGGGCTTCATGAATAAACAGTGCATAAGCACAAAAATGTTGCGTACGCCCGTTTCCACACTCACATTGTGATGTATAAAAACTAAAATTGGCATAAAGCCATGCACATTCTCATTGCGTATGCAAGTTTTCGGCTCGGTTTTGCAAACTGCTGGTACCCAGCATCAAATCAGTGCTACTGTTCCTGCATGATTTCCCTTTATTTTTTTCTCAACCCTGACGTGGCTTTATCAAATACACTGAAATTAATATTGTTTATTAGTTTAACACTAGAATTACCACAGTCTACAAAAAAACTCGTAGATCCGGCCCACCTTAAAACCATTTGCACCTCTCCGCCAGCGTCCTTTATCCTCTGAATGTGCCGATAAAAACAAGCTGCAAGCAGCCGGCTATTCCATCCCCCCACCGACTTAGAACGTGCAAAAGCATCTCCCAGCTCATGCCTTGATTGATTATCTGGGAGTGAAGTGGAGTTTTAGAGTGGAAATAATAGATCGTTATTTGGAACACACGCTTTTCATGTGTGTTCAGTTTCTACAGTAATCTGTGTAAACACATTGTTAAAACAGAAACTTTTTCATATTTTAGTAATAAATGTTACAAAATGTAGGCATAAACTATAGAATGTGTGAAGCATGAAGTCCAAACATCAAATAAACACTTTCATAAAAGGTTCAAGAATAATACAACAGCTTCTGTGGTGTAGCAGTAAGAGTTGCTGTCTCAGAGCACAGCAGGCTTACTGTCCCTCAGAGACCTGAGTTCAATTCCCTGTTGAAGAGAAAGTGTTATTTTTTTTTTTTTAACCTCAAACGGACATAAAATTTATAAATTAGTATGCACTGTCAGTTAATGAGATCGTTATATTTTCATGTGGGATGCTCCTTTTAAATATGAATAATATGAATAATGTTGCATCCGTGCCATAAAGTTTTTCAAAATGTACTATACAGGTCATAAAACAAATAATTCCAAATATCATATATACCTAAGTCTGTGTTTTTTTTTTTGACATCATGCACCATAAAGTGCACATTAATTCAGCATGAGCAGGAACACTCAATAAAACTGAATAAAAAAAAATCAAGTGACGGTGAGATATGAAGAAGGCAGATTCGCCAGCGTTTGTGTGTCAGCTTTAATTCCTCCAGATGAGAGAATGTCCAGTTCCATTGTCTCAAAACACCACTCACATCTCCAGTTATTCCGTTTCAAATGAAAAATAACAGCGTCAGATCCCTGGGTGGGGGGGGTTAGGGGGGGTGGTAGTATGTATCTTGATCGTGATTTAGAGAGAATAAAAGTTAAAAAAACGTTAACTTTTACAAGTTCTATAAATGCACACCGTGTGTTACAGACGCAAACCAAATGTATGTATGTACTGTATAATATTAAAAAAAAGAGCAGCTCACTACTGAAAACAACACATATAGGAGTGAGTGAGGATCGAACCAGGGACTCTTAATTACAAGTCAGCAAATCTTACCGCTATGCCACTCAAGCTGCTGTCTCTTCTTGAACCTTTTATGAAAGTGTTTACTTGATCTTTGGACTTCAGGCTTCATACATTATATAGTTCATGCCTACATTTTGTCATTTACTACTAAAATATGAAAAACGTTTCTGTTTTAAAAATGTGTTTACACAGATTACTGTAGAAACGGAACACACATGAAATGCGTGTGTTCCAAATAGCGATCTAATATTTCCACTCTAAAACTCCAGCACTTCAGTCACTCCCAGATAATCAAACAAGGCGTGAGCTGGGAAAATTTAGTGAATGTTCTGCGGCAGTGGGGGATGGAATAGCCGGCTGCTTGCTGCTCGTCTTAATCAGCACATTTAGAAGACAAAAGACGCTGGTGGAGAAGTGAGAACGGTTTTAAGGTGGGCCGGATCTACGAATTTTTTCGTAGACGCTGGTAATTCTAGTGTTAAGCTATCTGATTGTAATCAATCTGTAACAATATAATGGCCAAACTGTTCCAAATACCATAGCTGCCTTAGCGTTGTTACTCTCAGTGCAACACTCAGAGTATTTTAACCCACTGTATTTGACTATGGAATCACAGCTCTTCAGCAGCTGATTGGAAAGAGGATTATTGGGATACAGCATCTAGCACACACTGCCTCAGCCATTCGCACAGTCTATTTCAACTTCGCCCATACAGCAAACACTTCAGAGCCTTTCCTGGATGAACCTTGAGGTTCAGAAACAGTTTCATCCCAAGAGCTCTAAATGCGCTCAATCAGTCCATCAAGTGCTCCTAGTAGAACTGTCTGTACTTATAAGTACAATTACCTCACTGTAAACTTGCGATACAGTTGTAATATTGCACAACCTGAGCCACTTTATGAACCATTTCACTATCTGCACTGTATGTCCATGTATCTGCGGTGGGTTGGCACCCTGCCCGGGATTGGTTCCCTGCCTTGTGCCCTGTGTTGGCTGGGATTGGCTCCAGCAGACCCCCGTGACCCTGTGTTCGGATTCAGCGGGTTGGAAAATGGATGGATGGATGTCCATGTATATTTTACTTATGCTTTCATATCATATATTTTTCATTTTTTATTGTATCATTATTATTATTTTATCATTTTATAGGAAAATATACAATAACAATAAAGGAATTCAACTCAATAGAAGAAAGGATGTATTTTACATATGATGATGGTTGGCTTTTAATTTGATTTAGTGTCATCTTCTTGGAGCTGTTGATATCATTTTTAAGATGAAATGCAGTAAAGTTATGTGTATTACATTATACAGATAAATTTTTAACTTCATTTAAATAATGCATTTTCTTAATAATTAAACATGTGAGGATGCAGTGGACAGCAGTAGTGATGATCTGGCACCCCGTTCAGGAATTTTCCCTGCCTTGTGCTGTATGCTTGCTGGGACTGGTGCATCCCTGGATGGATAGATGGATGGAATAATTGAACATGTACTACGAAGATATTTCAATGTTCCTTAAAAGTTTTAAAGAATCAGCGTTCTAAGCCTACAAATGGTTTGACATTTATTACAAAGGTGATTGTGTGGAGATTGGTTACTTGGAGAAATAAAAGTGAGGACAGAAATTGGGGGTTAGTACATTTGAAAGAGACAGTACTGCTGTAATAAATTATTTCATTGAGGGTCGTGCACGCCACCGCAAGCATCTTGCGGGAGGCAGGAACAATCTCTTGAAGGGGCACTGTGCCACCATGTCCACATGTTTAAAATATGCTTTAATTCCTATCATCATGAAAATGTTATCAAGTACACATCTTGTTCAGAGAGCTGTAATATCATAAATATAATGTATTCTGTGTCCTGTCGGTGTAAGAGAAAGCCCATTTAAGAAGTACTTAGTGATTTACATATAGAGTACATAGAAGAACACAAAGCATTTAACATGCTACTTTAGTTATGATAGGATTTGAGAAACTATGTAAATTAAACATCGATTTTAAGATGAAGTTTATGATGTTCTACTTTAATGACAAAATAAACTACGTGATTAAAGTGGAATTTTTGAGATTAAAGTTGACATTTCAAGCTTTTTTTTGCACTGTGTCCCTGTGTTGTTTTTCTTTTCTCTGTACGCTAATAAGCTTCCATATAACACTCAGACGGTGGACTACGAGTCGCCTTTTCATGGCGACTTTGATATCTGACCATTTCAGGCAGTGTGCGACTTTTTGAACTTGAACTTTTGAGTTTCTCCACCACTCTCTGTCACTCGATGAACTTCCTTTTATTATTTATACCACTGCTTAAACTAACAAATAGTACATTTTCCTTACCTCCATTTGGTATTCGCTGAAATTCTTCTTTTTTCCCTGTGCTTTTGCCATTGTCTTTTCACAGAACACTGAACATAAGGGGCTATTTATATTGATTTGCCTATTCAAAGAAGTGCAATTCTTGGCGGAGTTGGGGTGGGGTGGCAGGTGCGTGAGCTACATTTCATGTTGACAGGGAATTATATAGCAGAAGAACGTGGAAGTTGGCATATGCACAGATTTATGCATCTGGATTTTTTTGTGTGTACGCACATTTCTGTTTTTGTCCGTATGCCATGTTTTAGTGTGAATTTTATGCACACCGTTATACATGAGACCCCAGGAGATGAACAGCACAAAGGGCAAAAAAATGTGTTCTGGGAATGGGCTAGGGTCAGTACTATGAGTAACAACAAAAGAACCAAACCAGAAACACAAAACCTGAAGCCGTAGTGAAAAAGAACATGGCAAAAAGCCCAAACAACAATAAATTAAGCCTGTTTTGATTTGGTATCTTTTTAAATTAAAAAAAAAAGTCTGTTTACATATATATTGTGTATAGTATCGTACTTGGGCTTTTGTGGCACAGCATACAATGGTCATTTTTATTTTCTTATTTGAAGTATAATTATAATGTTGACAGTTGTTGCTTTCTTTTTGCAATGCCATTATTACTTGCTATGAGTTTCACCCTTTTGTGTCTTTTGTATGCATGTTCTTATGGTGATGTTTCTGAGGCATAACCAACGGTGTGCAGTACTGTCCTTTATGCCTTTATTAATGGTTGATAGCAGATACCCCTTAAAAGACTTTAGCGTGTGTGCTATTTTTGTGATTTCTGGCAAATGATGTTCTGATCGTTCTACCAGGAGTTTTTAGTCTCATGATTTTCTTGTAGATAACAAATGGATCAGACTTTTTGTTATGAATCTGTCTAGTTTTTGCAGTAGATGTCTCATCTTCTAGTCCCTTCCAAGCAAAGCAATGCTATGCAATGTGACATCACCCATAATGTCAATTGTATTGAGCCAGTAAGAAATGACCATCATTTAAAGTATAAAGGGTACCTGAAGATGGAGCAATCATCAAAGTATGCAGTTGTGCCAGAGTGAAAAAAGCTGAAAGATTAAAATAAATCAAAACGCTAAAGCAAATACGAGACATCATTACAAAGGAAACAACAACAATAGAGGCCATATAAATCAATAAAGGTTTTTACAAGGATTTTTCCCATGGATCTGGGCAACAACAGATTCATATTACTGAATTGCACCTAATGATGACATCTCACTACGACGAGCATGGTGACCATGTAACCACAATAGTGCACTGTTTCTGTATCATAAAGTCACGGCTAGTAAGGAAATACAAATGCTGGAGAAATGTGGAAGTTATCAAACATACAAATGGTAACAAAAAAGTCATTTAAATATCAAAATATTAATATTAAATCAGAACAAAACTGGCAAACGTTTCAGAAGTTCTAAAACTGCATGTTGTCCATTCAATCAAGCTCATGATTTTGCATTACTTATTTAAAAATTTCTTTTTAGCACTTTGTTTTAGGCATCCATTATAAACAAATATTAAAATTATTTTTATCCTTTTTAATATGATATAAAACAATGAAAAATAACTAACATATTTCAAGAGTCTCATTATATTTAATGCTAATTTATTACTATTAAAAGCATAGTTACTAAAATGTTTATAGACTGTTCACAGCTGATTTATAATGAACAGCCAAGTTAAAATGTGACTGTTTTCATTCAGATTTACTAACTTCAGGCAGCAGCAGTCACAACATCATAAGACATATAGCATGTATTAGTAATTATTTTTGTTTTAATGAAAGCTTCCCAGAAGTGAAAGTTAGTATTAAAAGTGAAAGGTTCATGCTTCTGACTGGTGGATCAAATGACTGCAGTCCAACAATTGCAGTCAGAGGCAACTGTGACATATAGACACAGCCAGGGGGTTCTTGGGTTTGAACCTCCCTGTAATATATTTTATGTCAGTTCCATCTGACTGATCATAAACAAAATTGTAACTTGTGTAGTTTATTATTCCCCATGAAATTAATTCCTCAGAGGAGAAACAGTCATTAGACTTGTCTCCTTAAACAGAGGTGTCCTTGTACGTGAAAATCTGATTCTGCTCTAAACAGCCAGATGCCTCACTTCCCACAAGTGTCAACAAATTTCCTGAACAAATGTTGTGTACTTAATGGGTCTGCAGTTCCCATAAAGTGATCAGAGCCTATTCCAGCAAACACAAAGCAGACACAATCCGTGGACAAGGCACCACTCCAGTGCAGGATGAAACTAATAATCCTAATAATAATAATAAACCTTGCACATGTGTAAATCCTTGTCAGAAACTGGTTCACCATAAATACTGGAAATGTGGTATTTTCACATTGCTTAGAGAACACAGGTCAGTAAAATATTTTGAATAAAGAACATTAATTTAGTGGCAAAAACAAATATCCACCCATTCATTTTTTAACCCTCTTATTAAAGGTTTAAGGCCAGGCACAAGGCAAGAGCCAGCCATGGAATGGGCACTAGTTTTATTCAGGTCTGAGGGGGTTAGAGCTTCTAAAGACTTACAGTACAGTAAGGTTTTGTTTTACTTTTGTCATTACAATGGGAGGCCAGCAGGTGGAGGCATTTTTTAGGATATTTTCAATAAGGTCTAGCCAGCCTTATCTTTCCTTCACCTTTGTTGTCCTTGACCAGAAAGCAGACAGTATTCCCTGAATGATTATAGCACTGGACTGTGAGACTTGTGCAGAAGGTGCTTCAGGAGATGCCGATATCATTTAATTCTGGGATTTATTCAGGCAATTGGCTTGTTACCCAGGCTTTAAGAATATCAGTAATGGTCAGGCAAATTTTACAATGTTCTATTTTCTGCATTTTGTAAATTTCACCAGACATTAATTAAGTTCATATGGGTTGCTCTGTAATACTTTAGGATCTCAAAAGCTGTACATTAGTTGTTATGTGTGACACAACACTACACTTCTTGTACACAGTGAAATTTAAAATTAAAGGATTTTTTTCTAAACTATGTATGCACACTATCAATTGTCTGATGTTTCATCCAGCGTTGGCTCCCGCTTTGCACCCAGTACTTTGGGATTAGGCGTTGGCCTCCATGACACCAAAGTCGATTAAGCAGACTTGATAATGAATGAACGGGAAGGATGGGTGAATAGAAACAATTACAAGGATGCTGCCCCTTTCAGTCTCTCCCTGCACAAGCCCCATTGGAATGTAAAGGAGAGCCTAGCAGTTCTAAGCACCATCAGCCGAGCATGGAAATGATTTCTAATGCTAATCGCTTTCTGGAGATGAGGGACTTGCATGTGATTTTTCCTCAATGTGAACTAATGTCTGAATTTACAGAGGCTTTAGTTTTAAACCTTTAAGTCATCCATCATCATTAAAACAAAATGGTCAAAGATTTTGGCAGTTCCAGCAGATATCATTAGGAACAGAAATCAACAATAAGAGGTGTCACCACTGAAGTTGTCCAATGCGGGTCACTTGCATTCCATTGTATTCAGTGCAGCTTTGACTGTGTCTTTATAACTAATGATGTGAGCAGAAATAATAGTTTCCTAGGATTAATGGAGACAAAAAGGGATGTTGTTGTTGAAAATGAGATTATCTTGCAATGTATGTTTCCATTTGATAGAAGCAATTCAGCGGGTTTCCTGCTCGGCTGAAACGCACTCATGCAAGTTGCTCGGTTTGACTGTTAAAAATGATCCATGGAAATATTAGCGGCAGGCAGCTGAAATTCAAAGCTGACTGAAATGGCAAAGACTCTTCTGATATTTCTAGAGAAACGGCAGAATGAAAGATGAGTTTCTGTAAAAAGAAGGTGCCGGAAAGAGACAGCAGCTGATGTTCTGACAGAGTTACCAAGCTGAATGTAATATTTCAGAAGCACTTAAAATGCCAAATGCATGGAGTTTTGTTAGTTCTCTTTTTTGCCCTGGGACAATGACAACTCTCCAATGACTATGGTTACTTTCCACAGAGATCTGCCAACTGATGGGTAAGTTATCTAGCAATAAGCGACCTCTGACTAAAGTGAGAGGAATGCCTTTGCATATTACTTCATCATTCTCACATTACAGCTGAAGCTTCAGTCTCAGTTCTTCCAAAAGTGAAATCTTCATGCTGTTTACTAATATGAGTCCTCCTGAACTTCACACTCTAATCGTCATGTACAAATCCTTTATGATGAAACTCTGAGAAGAATATAAACAAAAATATGACAGTTTGTCCCAACCCTGCTGAGACCATGTTTGGTGTAATAAGAATCAGAGAAGCAATTAACGCCAATCAATCCTGTTGTTTCAGTCTCATGCAGAATGCTTAAAGTGTCCCATTTAGGTTCCAAGAGGTGAGAAGTCACAGTGTAATTCTGCACGGTGTAATTTCTAAATATACAGTAAGCGTGTATGTTTGATAAGTTCTCTGAAACTTGGATGTGACTATTAAGACAATATCAGCTGCTGATTAAGGACTGAATGAAAAGCCATAGTTGGAAAGTAGGGATCTTGTGACTGTTTCATAATCTTATGTTTATATAAAGGCTAGAGATAAGAGGAAAATGCTCCACATGGAGTGAGGTCATCAATGGAGTCCCTTGGGGTCTGCCTTTGGACTGTTACGTTTTCTAATCTATATTAATGACATAGTTTTTACAAAATTAGTAAACTTGTGAGATTCACAGAGGATACTAAAAAAAATTACATCATTAATTGGTGGGTTCTTCTTATAGTCTGCAGAGGAAGAAAAGGGAGAAACATCAGAGGACAGTACCAACCCCTGGTTCAGCAAAAAAACACTTACATTTGAGCCTGCAAACAGTTTCCCATGCACACTTGTGTGACAACTAAATGGTCTCCTCTCATTTGTCAAATTTCTTATGTTCTTATGAATAATAGATGTTTACACTGTATGAGTGCTTTATATATTGACCTGTAGGGTGCGTTCTATATCACAGCTGTCCAGGACACTAGTTCTAGTTCAAACAAGTTCTTTTTATTCAACAAACTTTCTATTTGAAATAGGCACATTTTGAATTTACCATTTGGAGTGCTGGGAGTTTGGTGTCAGACAACACTCACAGTATACAGTACCAGCACTTCTCACACCCCATTGGTCCCAGCACCTTAATTCTATGCATCTTGGAGGCCTTAACTCCATCCATATTGGATCTACCAGGGTCTGCAAGTGTAATATATATCCAACCCAACTTGGCTTACAAAGAAGGAACACCCTGAATATCACATCTTTTCTTTTTCCACTTTAAAGTACTGAACACAGTACCTTTCTTCTAATCAAAAATACTTTAATAATCCTGAATCCAAACAGGTACCAAACCAGCAGTAACTCACACCTCCCTCCTTCCTTACTTTCCCCTTACCCTCCTCCTCCTCTCCTTTAGATGATATTTATCCTTCTCTACTTCCAATTCTGACTCAGGCTGTATCCCTCACTACTTCTGGCCATCAGTGTTATAGCCAGGAAGCACAAGACCTCCACATAATAGGTCAGCCTTTTCCCAGCAGTGTCCTCCAGCATCAGGCAAGGGTTTCTCATTAGAATTCTGCTAGAACACTTGACAGTGGGTTAGGGTTAGGGTTAAAAGAGTTTGGGGTTCCAAACTGCAAGAAAAGAAAAACAAGCCTTTGTGCAGGAACAAAATATGTGTCAGAACTACTATACCAACAGTGCAGCTACAGTTATTGGAATGAGCCTTTCATTCAAATGGATGATTGAAAACGGGAAGTTTCATCACATTTATTTCCCAGGGACCTTCACAGGTTGAGTTCTAGGCAGGGACAGGATGAAGTTACTGCTCGTTGTTAAAGTCAGCAAATTCTGTAAGACAAGTAGATGAACATGTGGCTATCCTTTGCCTTGTGGTACTTTTAATTCGGTCTCGGTAATGCCAGAGGATTGAACATAAGAAATGTGGCAAATGACAGGAGACCATTCAGGCCATCAAGCCCATTTGTGTAGCTAATGGTTAAGCTGTTCTTATATCTCATACCAGTAACAGCGCACTGCACGATAACGTGCAATGAATACGTTTGACTTGATTATTCATAGTTGTCATGCTCTTTCTCTGTACATTTAGCATTAATTTGCTCAGAGGTTGATGCTCTTGCTGCTTCCTGAGCAGCTCTTCTTCTCTCCATCCTAGCGGCCCGTTTCTTCTCTTCTTTCGTCAGCACCTTTTTGCGTTAAAACTAATTAAGTCAGTGTTTGTGTTGTAATTACTTATTACATTTTACTTAATTTTTCACTTAAGCTGGCACTTAAGTCTTCAATCTGCTTGAAGAATGATTTAAGATATGAAGAGATAGGCGAAGGTGGGTGGGATGAGAATGGTACCCGTACGCATGCGCCGCATGGCCGCCCTGCTGGCTGCTGCCAAGAGTTGATTCTACAATAAAATAAAATAAAAATAAAAAGAGGAATACCCTTGGAGGTCAATCTTCACCCTGAAAGAGGATTGCAGACATCGCATAGTATATGTGTACCAAATTTCAGGTCAATAGTTCAAACGGTTTGCCAACTACAGGTGATTTAAAATCCTGGACAGACAAATGGACAGACACGGTAGCATATTATATAAGAAGATATTAGCTAAGCTATCCCAATATCTCATTCAGATTCTTCTTAAAGATTGTCAACGTTTCTGCTTCAACACCCCTATCTTGGTAGTTTGTTCCAGACTCCTATAACTCTTTGTGAAGAGAATATAGACACTGGGTCCTCCTTCAGTCTTCGTCTAGACTTCTAATAATATGTCACTGTCATCATCATTGCTGTGTGATTTACTTGCCGTAATCCAAGGAATGGCATCTCCAGCTGACTATGTCATAGCAAGCTTGGAAATTGCTGCATCCAATGTCATCTATGTTCTTCACTGACTGATGAGTAAGATCAATCTCTCTCAGCTGGGTGACTGTTCAACATATCCAACTGCTAATAAATAAGTGCACATATTTGTATCACAATCAAGCAGCTGAGGTTTTGGGTATGATGAGAGTGGAGTCAAACTCTTTAATCAGCTATCTATTGCTAAGCATTTAAAACACATCAGCAGCAGGAACTGGCAGTGTAAGAGACATGAAAAGCAGTTCAGGTTGTTCAATCATCTTGATGAAAAAAATTGTCATTCAGGCTTTGTGGTAAAAAAGGAAGTCACTGCAAAAATCAGAGATCAAAGAATCATGCTCTATGATGATGACCCTAAATGTGACTGTTGGCTGAAGAACAATGCCCTTAAAAAGGCTAACCGCAGTCTTTCAGAGTGTTTTCAACAGACTGTTATACATGGCATTTTACATGGCTGGGTTAGAAGGACAAACATTGGTGCTCTAACCACTATCCTTCTTTTATGATTTTTTTTTAATAATAGCAGATCAAGAATAACTTTAAGCAGATCTATTATTCCACCCACCATACAATCAAATAAATGTTGTATGTAGTCCTTATGAGACAATGAGTTAATTGTCCTAAGTACGTGAGGATTTTGAACTTCCAGGGGGAATGTTTTTTACCACAAGCCGTAATAGCAGTCAGACTATGACTGTGTCCACACTACTGAGTTTTCATTTACAAATGACACCTTCCACACTAGCAGTTTCATATCATGTATGAAAATATCTCCACCCACACTAAAACAACCAAAAATAAATATGATGTACACATTTGCCTACATTGGGCATGTGCACATCAGCCGGATAAATTTGCCAGCCACACGATTTATCACGAGAACTCTAGTGACTAGTAAATTATTTGCCTTTGCACATGTATGCAGCATTCAAACTGCATAAAAAGCAATTTAGATGAATACAGATAAGTAGCATGAGTATTATAGAAAGCAGATCATCTTTGTCCACTATGTTGGAATGTAATCAGGCAGTGAGACGTTATAATGAACAGGAACAAATAAGGGAAGGGCTACAAAATAAGCACAAATAAATCATAGCACAATTAGAGTTTGCGTTTAAAATGTTTTCATTTCCCCCATCCAAATTGCAATGCTGTGCCCGTATTTCAAGAAATATATGGTTCTGGAGAGCATTTTCAAAAGTCGCAATATTTGGGAGTTAATAATCCTTGGGTAGTGTGGATGGAAGTTGAAAACGGAGACTTATGCCTGCATTTTTTTAGACAAAAAAATGTTGTAGTTTGGACGTAACCTCTGACTACACCCTTTTATCTGCATTCACTTTCAAAAGATGAGAATGGCTACCATCTCATCCTGAAGGCACTAAATCTGAAAAGCATCTATTCATGTCTTCCTTTCATTTAATAATTCTTTGCATTTATATAGCGCTTTTCTCACTACTCAAAGCGCTCAGCAATTGCAGGTTAAGGGCCTTGCTCAAGGGCCCAACAGAGCAGAGTCCCTATTGGCATTTACAGGATTTGAACCGGCAACTTTCAGATTGCCAGTGCAGATCCCTACCCTCAGAGCCACCACTCCACCTTGTTTATGCAGTCCATGCTGTTAATCATGAGTCTTGGTATTATTTAGCAAAGAGCTGACCACACACAAGGATGCTTCATAAAATCACAGCGCGTCATCACAAGGCTTTCCTCTTTTTGCCCTTTTTAATTTCAAGGTCAAAATGTCTGTTAACTAAGGTTTATTATACTGTTTATCTTTACATGTACTTGTATATGTTAACATTTACATATTCAGTTATAATGCAAAACCATCAGTCAAATATTTTTAAGTTGGGCCATTAAATCTTACGAAATGTATCACTGCATTTTTTTATTCAATTTATTTTTACCTAAGCTTGTTTCAAAAAGCAAAAAAAAGAAACAAGTTTTGTGAAGTCTAATACGTCTAGGCAAAACTTACTTTATTGCTACCTTATTTCCATGGGTGTCTAGTTACAGCAGTGTATTTACATAGACACTCATCTTAAAACTTTTCTGAAATGGACCATCATTTGTTTTATTTGATCCATTCTTATTGAAAAAAAATAAGTCTGAGCGAGGTGGCAGAATTGAGTGTGCCATGATGATTGATGGGCAAAATGATACATACGAAATTGAATTTGCAGCAAAAATCAGTGTTTTTCTTTACAAAAAAATTAAGCTTAACTTCTGTTGAGATTTGTATATGTTACAGTCAATGTGTGAAATTAGGCATTGTGTGGAATGCCTAGGAAATCTATAGAATGCCGAAAATGGGACATTTTATGCAATGCCAAAAGGCAAACGGTAAGTCTCTCTGTATAATGCCTAGATATTATATTCAATGCCTAAGGAAAGCATATAGCCTATTAAAGTAACACAGACATTTGATGCTTTGCCTAAAAAGTCACGCATTCTATAGATTTCCTAGGCATTCTATGCAATACTTGCTTTTCACACATTGCTGGTCACAGTGCCATTCACTCAAAAGGAAGGCATTTAGTTTCTGTCTGGAACAGTTTTCATGCATTAATTCTGCATGCGTCAACTTGATATTTACTAATTAAATGAAGATTTGTAGTGAAAAACAAAACCATTAGAAGTGTGCATATTCTCAACTAGGATAATGTGGTTTCTCAGCACCTGCAGGGAGATGGGGGTTTGGCAGCGAGTATTTCTTGTGCAATAAGATTTTTCAAAGGAGAAAAAGCAGTAATGTGTATAACAGTGCATTTTAGTGTGTCTATATTTGTAAAATATACATCATGTCAAACTTTTAAAAATTGTACTGCACTCCTCCTCTGTGTTGAGAACAAGAGAGATAAATAAAATTAATTTTACTGGTGTGTAACAGAGTATGTGCTTTACATAGTGAAGTATGAATGAGGTTTTAGATAGCAGCACTCCTTACTTTCCACCCACAAAATAAACACTTTAAAACCTAACAAAATTCTTAAGTGAAGTTCAGTTTTGCAATTGTGAAATCGCTTGCAAAACAAATTTTGTCTTTGTTTACTTTACAAAGATAACTTTTATTTTAAATGTTGCCTTTTAAGTGGATTTGCTTTTTTCATGAACATAGAGATCATTAAACATTTAGAGTGTTTTTTTTTTTCAAAGTGGAAGAGATAGGTTAGGCTTTCAGACTATTGGATCATTTAATTGCAAGAAAAAAATTGTAATAATATTTTCACACACCTGCTTCACTTTTGCTAGCTAAATTACTGATTAGCAAAACCAGCAAATCTAACACAGTAAATAGCAAGGAGGTGTTCTGGGAAAGGTCAGAAAGTAAGCATATTGTTTAAGGAGATACACATAAAACTACACAACAAATAATGGAGTTATTGAAGGTAAAACAATTGTACTGGGCTTTCTTTGAGACCCATTGACCAAAACAAAAGCCTTCTCCCAGAGAACATCATTATAAGGCTCCATGCAACCCTGAGACACAGAGAGAGACAGCAGAGACTCAAGGAAGAAGCAGACTCGAGGACCGAATTGCCATGTAGAAGTAAGGTGTTCCATTATTGTATGGGTAATTCTGAAGGAAAAGTATCACATATATCATTGATATGATACAGACACCACTATTCTTTTTTTACCACTTTTGTTAGTCCTGACAGTTCTGCCGGAGGTGGGAGTTGAAGCAACTTCTGACAGGGGGCTCTGCCAGACGTTCCCAGCAGACACTCACAACACGTTTGGGCCTACCAGGCCTGACCGGCATCCTCCCCCACCATCGAAGCCAACTCACCACCAGGTGGTGATCAGTTGACAGCTCCACCCCTCTCTTCACCCCTAGTGTCCAAAACATGTGGCCACAAGTCCGACGACACGACCACAAAGTCGATCATCGAACTGAGGCCTAGGGTGTCCTGGTGCCAAGTGCACATATGAACACCCCTATGCTTGAACATGGTGTTCATTATGGACAATCCGTGACGAGCACAGAAGTCCAATAACAAAACACCACTCGGGTTCAGATTGGGGGGGCCATTCCTCCCAATCACGCCCTTCCAAGTCTCACTGTCATTGCCCACGTGTGCATTGGAGTCTCCCAGCAGTACGAGGGAGTCCCCAGAAGGTATGCCCTAGCACCCCCCCCAGGGACTCCAAAAAGGGTGGGTACTCCGAACTGCTGTTCGGTGCATACGCACAAACAGCAGTTAGGACCCATCCTCCCACCCGAAGTCGGAGGGAGGCTACCCTCTCGTCCACCTGGGTAAACACCAATGAACAGGCTCCAAGTCGGGGGGCAATAAGTATACCCACACCCGCTCGGCGCCTCTCACTGGGGGCAACTCCAGAGTGGTAGAGAGTCCAGCCCCTCTCAAGGAGATTGGTTCCAGAGTCCAAGCTGTGCGTCGAGGTGAGTCCGACTATATCTAGCCGGAACCTCTCAACCTCGCGCACTAGCTCAGGCTCCTTCTCCTTCAGAGAGGTGACATTCCACGTCCCAAGAGCCAGCTTCTGTAGCTGAGGATCGGACCGCCAAGGTCCCCGCCTTCGGCAACTACCCAACTCACACTGCACCCGACTTCCTTGGCCCTTCCCATTGGTGGTGAGCCCATGGGAAGGGGGACCCACGTTGCCTCTTCGGGCTGTCCCGATTTTTCACAACGTATTTTAAAACTGAAGGAGAAGGATATTGTGCTTCATGTTCAAAATGCCTACTTTTCGCTCCAGAAACGTTTATCCAAGCTTTTCTTATTGTCTGTCATACATATTCTGGTATTTTTTGTATAGAATTAGAATTTTTATTTCCTTTTTCAAATGCACTTTAATTCATAAAGAAAACAAGAAAGAAATAAAAAAAACAGTTATATACATTGTGTCTATATGTACTTGTCCCAAACCAAAGTGACATAGTCATGATTTCTTGTCAATGGTCAATGTAGCTACACACAGTATGTTATCCCTTTTGGTAATCTTCAGCTGCACTTCCCTCACGTCATACCAATCTGTTTAATATGAACTGGGCTATTGTTTGTATTTACTTGTTTCAAAATTGGAGTCAGTGAATAGAGTAAACTGATGCATTGTAATGATTAGTTATGTGTGTGTGTGTATTTGTGTTCAAGTTTGCTTTTTCAAGATTGGAGTGTTCTTCTTCAACTTTTCCCACTTCTATATGGTTTTGACGTTCATGATCAACCTTCTCATCCTCCCCCGTCACACCCTTTTTCTTGAGATCGTGTTGTACTTTATCCATCCACCTCCGCTTTGGCCTTCCTCATTTTCTTTTACTCTGTACTTCCATATAATTTCACAAATTTGAAATGTGAAAATTGCTCAAATTAATTGTGGAAAGAAAGGAATATTGCTCAGTAAGTGTTATTCCATGACCAAAATCACTGCGTAATTCCTTGGCCGGCATTCAGTACTTCCACAGCTACTTCTATGTGGTACCACAAGCTCTCTTCTGCCTCGTTCACTAACTGCACATTCACACCAGCGGTTCTACCGTGAAACACTCAATTGTAGTTAGAGGTAACTCCAGTGCTTGCTGAGCAGGCATTGTTCCACAGCCTCGGAAGTGTTTTCTGGTAAATACTCTCTAGCACTTTCAATGCTCTATATTTTCAGAATATATTTTCTAACACTTTTGCACATGAAAAAAAAGCTGAATGTGGATTGAAAATATACAGCATGTATTGATGGGGAAAGTTTTCTAGAAGTAAAACTCAATTCTGCATGAATTGTTTTCACTAATCACTAACTATGAATAATACCTCATCCAAACTAATTGAAGGTTGCGTTCACATTATATATGAATGTCCCTCTTTGTGGTAAAAGTTGAATTCTGTAATTGATAGCAAGGATGGTTCTAAGACACAATGCAGCTTGCTGTACACAGCAACAAATATTTTAAAATCTGTTCATTTTAATTTGACAGAAACCAGTTCTTTTGGATAAGGACAACAGATGCCACTAAGCAAAAAAAAATCGAAACCATGTACAAATGGAGATAATTTAAATGGAAAGCTGAAAAGTCCTGAAATGTCACATAGCTGTGTCCTAAGTAACAGGAAATGAAGTAGAGAGAATTGAAACTTTCAATTATATTTCAAATATTTAATCTAATAAATGTCTGAATACACTGGACATTCACATGTGACAGCCCTAATTGGAGATTTATGACCTACTTCTCTGAAAGAGCTGCACCACTGAGTGTACTAGAAAACGAGCATTTCAGTGTCTTAGGCATAACCTGAAATCTGAAATGTCCTTCAATGACCTAACAATGCTGGGAGAACTCAAGAATGTACCTGTCCAAGACGGGTCTGGGAATAGTCAGATCTCAGATCATCAATAACGGTATTTCCAGCGCTGGTCCTCAGCCAGCAGCTGTCATCTTTGAAAGAAAGGTTTGAAACAGTTGAATATGAAGCTTAATGTGTGACAGAGCAAATAAAATACTGTTGGTTGGGTCAGGAATTTACTTCAGTTGCAGATGATCATTGCAGCAGATGGGCACAATCCTTAATCTAACTTGATAGTGACTCTTTATCTCTTGTATACACAGCCACACCTCTTCACTCTCACACAAAAGACACATTTCCTTTATGGCAATGCAGAAGTCTCATAAAGAGTGTATAGCCTGTATTCACCTGTGAGAGGCATATAAGTCTCTAACCTCTTGTCTTGTTTTGCATTCAAAATAACACTCCAGTAGATGGGATATACAAGGAAAGCAATAGCCAACATCTTTTTTTTCCATCACGCTGGCTGTCAAAGTTAAACTAAATAACACTGAGAAAAGAAAACTGCTCAGCCAATCAAAAATTGCCTTTTTTCCAAGTATTGTGATACCATCCTAATTAATTTTCTTTGATTTTCTTTTTCAGAAATAAATTTTGAGCAAATTTATATTCACTTTTGTTGATAATAAAGCAGTCATCTTACCTTCGAACATCCAACTGGAAATGCACATGGTTAAAACGAAGTGGAGACAGTTAACGCCACAAATGATAGCTCCAAAAACAATCACAGTGTGTGAGTACAGCACTGGGTTTGTATTTTCACAGGAAATCTCATGAGGATACAAGGTACAACACCACAGGCATCATCATCTGGCTTATGTGTCCAATTGTTCCTTGGCCTTTGAAAATTTTTTTAAGTATAGCTTTCGGGTTTTCTCACACCAAGGAAACAAGTGGTTATATTCATTTTTTGTTGCCTTGTATTTCTAACATTGTTAAAAATGATTCATGTTCTCCCATAGCATGATCTTGTTTTTCTTATTGACATCACCATTGTGGACACTTCGTCCTTGAAAACCAGCACCACAGCTTCCTGTTCATCCAAGACTGTATTCACTAAAGAAGAAGCTTTTTATTTCTTATTGTTAGTTTTAAAATTAATAGTTTTGACAGTTTTTCTACTCTATGACTTCTTGGCTCTGGTTTCGTGTATGCTTTTTGACTTATGAGTACTAGTAATAAGAGAAACAATTCTTGAGAAATTGAATTTGCAGCAACACTTGGTGTTTTGGTTAGCAAAAAAAATTAACAAAGCAAATTACATTTTGCCTCCATTTATTGATACAAGAAGAAAGATGTCTTCCTGTCTAGTAGTGTTTAGTATGTTTTAATTCTTCATGCATCTACCTGTATTTTAGTATTTAAATTTTAGCATTTAAATAAAGATCTGTAGTGAAAAAAATCACAGTGCTAATTTTCTTCATATGTAGACATTCTATTGAGCTGCCAAACTTGTTCTGGTATTATGATCCCCAATCCTAAAGATGAATCAGAAATACAATCTCTAAAAAGTCTGGTTCTTCAATGGAACTGAACTGTGTTGTGTGATGTTATGTGGCAGAACCATCACTTGACAAAGAACCGTTTAATTCAATTAAGAGTTCTTTACCAGTGACATTTGTTCTTTTGGCAAATGTCCCTAATGTGTGGACACAACAGATACAATAGCTTAAATGTATAACAGGCTACATAACAGACACAACAGTTTAAGACAACCTGTGCTTAGCCTGTGTTATTGTATGCAGAAAGAGTCTTTTAAAAATCCTGAGCCCATTGGTATTTCACAAATCTGTTACCTATTATCCATTAAAGGTAATTTATGAAGCCTGTTACAAATCTAAATAAATGAAGGTTCTTCCAGGAGCTTTCATATTGATGGTAATTGTGGGAAACAAAAACGATTCCCCTATGAAGAATTACTTTGATATCTTTATGTTTGGAAGTGTAGAAAAGAAACTTGAAGTTCCATGATGCCTGGAGAGTGCCAATTGTCAAACTCTTCTGTGGCAATCAAGAAATATGTAAGAGTAGTTACTAGATAATGGCAATGGGGACTGGGCAACTTCCCATATAGTGAGATTATACTCTGGAGAAACAGTAATGTGCACAATGGAATGTTTTGGTGTGTCACATTTTCAAATAATGGACTACACCTTCATGGTGAAGTGAATGAAGGGCATAAATAGAATCTGACGAATGTGCTACAGATTATATTCATTATGCAGCTGCAGAAAAGAACACAGGTAAACACAGAAGTGTAAATGAGGCTTTAGGGAGAGATATTCCTTGCTTTCCATACTAAAAAAATGTTAAGAACTTTCAAAAAATTTGTTTTAGTCTATTTCCCTTTTGATGATTACAGAATAACTTGCAAAAGTATTTTTTCTGTATGTTCTGCAGAACTACATATGAACCAATAATAATTGATTCACTAATAACTACAATTCTTAGCTTTGTGTATTTAAACATACTCTTACCGGTTTACGACTCCTATGTGAATTCTGACTCTCCATGACATTTTCTGATTTCATTCTCCTTCAAAACTGTCATTGCCCTGCGCATACAGTACAAGAGGGGTGTGTTTCTTCTCAGGCTTTCTGAAAACTCAAAATTTTGTGAAAGAAGGTGGCTGTAGGTCTGGGCCAAAAAAAGATCCAGAAGTAGAAATCTGATGAACACTTCCCACACCAATAGAAAGGAACCCTGCATGGAGCTGTAACTTTTACGGACCTGAAGACAAGCAGATTTTGCTACATACTGATTTGGGTAGCCCAGAATGAATGTGTACCAAAGAGTGAAGGCCGATTTTAGTGTTAAAATGGGGAACAAAGTTGTCATTATACCTTTGTGAAAAAAGGGCTCACTTTAAAATTAGAGATCAGAGAATCATGCTTCTTGAGGATGGCCCTAAATGATCTGTGAAAAAAGGCAAAAAAAGCTAAACTCAATCTTTAAGTGTTTTAAATAGACTCTTATACATGACATTTTGCACAGCTAGGTCAGAAGGATAAACATCGGTTGTCTGAGTGCTCTAATCACTGTCCCTCCTTTTATAATTTTTTTTAAAGCAAATCTTTTGTTCTCCACACCATGCAATCAAAGAAACTTTGTATGTAGTGCCTTACAAGACAATAAAGAAATGGTTCTGTATACATATTGTTGGGAGCATGCACTGATGGTGTGTTGCTACACCCACCACACGATGAACCACCTGGATTGGGACCTGAGTGCAGCAGGTGACACCTCAGCACCACATTGGAACAGTGGCTGGAGTACCAATCCCACCACCAATCCCCAAGTTTTCCCTATAAGTTAGAGGGCCTGCTTGCAGGGCTGGATGCAGATTAACGTCATAGCCAGGGTGAAGCAATTGCAGGTTAGAGGCCTTGCTCAAGGTGCCCAACAGAGTAGAATCACTTCTGGAGTTTACGGGATTCAAACCAGCAACCTTCTGATTGACAGTGCAGATTCCTAGCCTCCGAGCCACCACTCCATACAAATTCTAAGGATTTAAAATTTCAATGGGGAATGCTTTTTATCACAAGCCTTTATAGCAGTCAAACACACTACTGCGTTTTCATTTTAAATCAGCATTTGTAAACGAAAACAAGAATCACCCTCCACACTAGTGTTTTCACATCGTCTATGAAAGTATCTTCATCCATACTAAAACAACTGAAAATGTATATAACATAAAAGTTCACCTACACTGGGCATGAGTGCATGAGCGGGATAAATCATAGGCTGGTGGCGGATGGTAACACCACCAGCCATGGGATTTATTGCAAAACTGTAGTGACTGGTGAATTATTTGTCTTTGCACATATATGCAGCATTCAAGCTGTACAAAATACATTCAGTTAAGTAACACAGGTGTCATAGAAAGCAACGGCACTTTGTCCACTGTGCTGGAATGAGGCATTCCTCAGTGAAAGGTGACCAATCAGGAAATCAATGAGAAATTGTAATGAGCAGGAGAAAATCAGGGAAGAGTTATGTAACAGGCTCAAACAAATCATAGCATGATTAAAGTCTTCATTTTCATCCATCCACATAGAGAAGGTAATTTTAGTGTTAAACAGGCTAACAAAGCTCTGGCCTAAGAGGTTTTCCCACAATTAAGGGTAGTTACAGACTGGTTCCTCTCTTAAATAATCAATTTGCATATACATGGGACTCTATTCACTTTGTGTGGTGTTGTGGCTTTGGACTTCAAACCCTGAGGTTGACGGATCAAATCCCACCACTGACACAGTGTGACTCTGAGCAAGTCACTTGACATGCTGTAGAATAAAGGACAAATGCTCATAAAGATTTGGGTGTGTTTAGCCCAGTATACTGCAAAGCAAAAGGGTCAAATAATTGTAACAAATCATCAGACAAAAAAGGATGGGTGGATGGACATTTTAAAGAGCCGGACCGGAAATTTAGAACGTGGAATGCTGGGAGGGCGTGGTGGTAGATGGGTAGTAGTCTTCATCAGTGGGGGACAAGAGGAGAGAAAGGGACTCAGAAGTGTTGTTCTCTTAGGTTTCCTGGTAGGATTATGGCGGTGGTGCTTCGTCTTTTCTACAGAGAGAGAGAGAGAGAGAGAGAGAGAGAGAGAGAGAGAGAGGTTAGTACCCCGCCATTGTCCCCTGGCACAACTTGTCGCTAAGCACTTCAGGTCCTTAAGCTGCTCCCCATGTGCTCATGTGTGACAACGCCTATGCTCCAATTGGAAAAACCAAAAAAAAAAAGACAAAAATGTAACCTATTGTATCACCAAATGCTATAAGTCGCCTAGGATAAAGGCATCAGCTAAATTTGGAAATGGAAAAATGTTTAGGTTTGGCTGTGTGTTTGAAATCTAGAAGTCAAGTCAAGTCAAGTTGGAGAGCATACCCTGGTACAGCATGTTGCTCCACCCACCACATGATGAAACAGCTCAGGATCCCGGTTGGCAACCCCCAGGAAGACACGCAGTCCAGTCCCACCCTCTGGAAATGACCCTCTATCTTCCGCAGCCATGTGTTATGTGGGCAACCCCTTGGCTTGGACCAGCCACTCGGCTCCCAAGCAATGAGGATCCTATGAGATGGATCACCCTTGTGGAAACGCGTTACATGGCTATAATGCCGTAACTGACACTCCCTCACAATGCAGGTAATGTGCCTCATTCGGGACTCCATGAGCAATCGCTCATTGGACACAAAGTCAAACCAACGGTACCCAATGATTTTCTGGAGAGACACAGTACCAAAGGAGTTCAGTCTTCGTCTCAGGTCACTGGATAGCATCCATGTCTTGCAACCATATAGCAAATCTAGAAGTGTATGTAAGTAAATATGCTTGAGGTGCCGTTGAGCAGTTTATTGTTCTCCTCTGCCTTCCACTGGCTTTCTCTACTCTTACTGCTATTTGGGGTACAAGAGACACCTCACAAATCATTCAGCCTACTCTTCTTTTTTCTTTTACTCTCATGTTACCCTTTCTTACTTGTTTATCTCAAATTTGTTGCATCTTCTGTTCTCCTTCAGTGCACTTTGTGACCCTTAATATATTTATATAGTCATAAAAATGGCATATGTGCTGTAACAATGATGCATTATCTCTTGTGAAGGTATTATACCTCATATGTGGAAGAGTTCATGAGCATGACAAAAACTGCAGGAGTACAGACTATTTAAATTGCGCTTTACTCCTTCACAGTAAATTTTAAGGTCCCAAGTAAGAACCTGCAATACTAGAGGCAAGGATGAGGTGATCCATATCTTTAAAAATCTACGCCAATTGTTTTGAGATGCTGTTAAAATATTCCAGCAGATTTGGCTTTTAGCAGATAATATTCAATACTTGAACATTACGCAAATGTAACGAAAAAATGTAGGTTCATTTGAAGTGTCATGGGATTGATAAGTGTAAACAATGTCACTTAAATGTATAAAGCTGTTATGGCAGCTATAAAGCATGATTTGCCAAGCACTTCCGCGCTAAATGGAGTACAGTCATTCCAAGTAAATGACAGCTTAAACAGGATAAATATGCCTGTGCCAGGCCCACATTACTTACATGCATTAACATTCACAGATCCCAGCTGGGTCTCTACTTAAAGACATAGCAACAAAAGTGAAGCAGCTTGTGTCCCATTTAGTCAACACTTGCCTCCAAAGAAAGATAAGTAGGGTGACATTGCTTTCCAACCCACCAGTGCAGGAAAATGAGCAACCAATTTAAATTTTACAAGAAGCAACACATAGCAAAAAAAATTAAGTAAGAAAAATGGATGAATGATATTAGCTATATTTCAGATTCCTTAAGGGGTCCTCTCTGGCTATTACAATTACAGTATATTTTATTTAAAAGTGCATTAGTAGACATAAACTGAAATATATCGAGAGAACGGGTAATAGGTTCAGTTTTCTGTATTTGTCTGAAAAATGCAAGTACGGAGGGGAATAATGGTGTGCCTCGGCTTAAAGTTCCAGGGACCTGGGTTCAATTCTTGTCCTGAGCACAGCCTGCATAGGTGTTTGCACATTTTCCCTATTTTTATTTCTCTATATACTCTTCCCATATCTCAGCAATGTGTGCTAGGTTAACTGAATATTTTTAACTACCTGTGTTTCAGGATGTTCTGCAACTCACTGCTACTCCTTCCAAGGCTGGCACCTAATTCTTCTGTAATGTACTCCAGATCTCCATCATCTTATAATTGGATAAAATAGAATCGTGAATGAAAATTCATTACATTGAAAAAGAAGACCCTATACTTTCTATTCTGTTTCACCTCATGCTGAGGAAGTTAGTCAGGATAGGATGTGCTAGAAGCATGGAACTGAAGGAAGTGGTCCTAGTAAACTAGAATGGAACACAAAAGCTTTTGTAGCGTTTTGTCCTCACTTGGTAGGGCCCTGTGAAATATTATTTAATCTATGCCAAATTCACAACAGCACATGGAATTTCCTTCCATCTTTTTTTTCCCAGTAGCAAAGAAATGGACATGTGAGGTATTTTTCTCTGGGAAATGTGAGTAAAAGTCCTTAATATCTCAGATTACAAAACTCATTTTAGCTTCTTACGCTTCAAGTAAATTGCTTATTTGGCAGTTTTTAGACAGATGGCACACACTGTCGTTCTTACCTTTGCCTATGCCATGCTGGCTTTAGAAATGAGTTATAAGCAAGGTTGACAAAAAATCCATTAGCAGCCAAAACTAAATATAGTCCTGTGATTCAAGGCCAATACAAAATTGTTATGCTGCCACAAATGAGCACAGGGTCTGAGATCCAAGGAGTCAGACTGTTTGGCTGCTTCTTTTATTCAGATTGATTAGTTTCACAAGTTTCTTGGTGAACAATGCCAGCTGCATGCTTTTGCATTTATCACATTAGTCACAGGGCCACTGCCTTTTCACCACATCATTTACTGTTAAGCTCTTTTAGCACTGTACAGAGCATTTTCCCTCATACTCCCTCCATCTCTCAGTCCCTCTTTTGTGATTAAAAGTTTCAAGAAATTCCATGAAATGCACAGAAACCAGAAAACAAAAATGAAATACTCTTTGCAAAACGCTCATGTTTCAAATGTAGATTTTGTTCTCAGTTAATAACTACACTAGGATGATGACCATCCTAATGAAGAGTAAATGAAGAGTTGGTTAGCTGATCATGTTGCAAGTAAACATGGATGAATGTCATACACTGTACTTGCAGCTATTAATCATTTCTAAACCCAAACATTTTTTCAAAGATCGGTCTTAGTTAAATAAAGTGGCATCCTCCACAGAACACAACACAAAGCAAATAAATGTATGATTCAATGCAGCAAAATTAAACACAACGTGATTTAATGTATGATACATTACAAAAAAAAAAAAAACTTTGAAGGAGCCAGATAAGTATGTATGAAGTGAGAATATGAGCTGGTAACTAAGTGGAATCAAGAGTAATACGGCTTTTATGAAAACCATTGATTGAAAGTATCCACTGATAGAGCTTTACTAACAGACCAAAGATGCAGATGTGGAGAAGAAGCTACAAAGTCAAAATAGAATTCATCAAGGACTGCATAATTTGTCTCAGGAATAATGAGTAGTTTAGCACTCAATGGTGTGTCATCTGGTGCATTTGTGTTCATCCCACCAGCTCAGGGAAAATAGAATTTGCATGCGGCATATTTGCTGAGACCTGACCACAGAGAGTATCCAAAGAATGGAATAGTCCCGTGCATTTTAATATCCAACATGTCTTAAAAGAATGGACAAGATGAATGCTCTGAAATCCCTAGACCACCAGCTGCAGACTATTCCACTCTAAAACAAGAACAGTGTATAAGTAGCAGTGTGTTGCCAGTGCATTGTCTGAAAAAAACAGTTCTTGGACCGGGTTACTGTGCCTGAGTAAGGAGGTATTGCATATAAGACACCCGTAGCTTGCTGTCCAACAGACTTAGCCGTTGTTTTGTCCAAGAAGAATTACAAACCAGAGGTGGAGAGCCTACCTCATTCCATCCTTCAAGAACTGAAGGGCTGTCTAATTAAGTGATAAAGCCAGTTAATACTGCAAACTGAACTGGCACCCATGTGGAATAAAATCCATCACTTTATTCAGTATACCCAGTTGCCTAACTAAACTTTATTGTTAATTTATAGAATGGCACTAAGTTATAGCAAAGCTCTAGATTCACCAGTTGCCTTATATAGGTGACCCTAGGACAAAAGGTAGCATCAATATATAAGCATTATCATAACCACAGGGGAGCAAAAGAGTGGATGAATATTGAAACAAGGGTTCTATGCAGAACTTGTCTTTTTTCATAAATAAAGTAGAATAACTTGTGGCAGATTGGAGTCGAGAAAAAGAGGATAGAGATGGGCCTAGAATTAAATATCGGGAGGTAACTGGAGAAGCGGTCTGAAAAACAGAGCAGGGCTAAGTGTGCAAGGCAGTTGAGAGATAACACAAAGAAATAAATGACAAAGACAAATCCACAACACTTTAGTTTTGGTATTCATTATTGGAAGCTGTTAACATTCTGCACTCTATAAAACATATTACAAGCCTTTTTGACATAATATAAAAAATGAAAAATAACAGTAACATTTTATTTGACATATTTTAGCAGTGTTATTTTGAATGATAATTTATTATTGTTAAGAAAGTGGTTAATAAAATGTTTATAGACTATTAATAGCAATTTTATGATGGATACCTAGATTAAAGTATTACTGACAAACCTAGGGTAGGAGAAAGCAAGGGTAATGGTGGCATATTGAATAACCACAAGGCTATGTTAAAGTTTGGACAATGCTTAGCAGTTGCTGATTTTGTTTTTTTTTTCATTTAGGAGTGGTCTTCGCTGCTGTTGTGAAAAGAATGGAGATAAACGGCATCAACTAAAAAAAAAAAGGCTAACTTTTACAAGTAGTAAAAATTTACTGTACATCGGTTGTTACAGAGTTCAAACAAATGTATGTTTGTATTATATAATAGTAATAATAACAGCAGCTCACTACTCAAAACGGGGGAAACCCGGGCTCGAAATCGCAACCTCTTGATTAAGCGGCAGCAGATCTTAACTCTGCACCAGCCAAGCAGACATGTCAGCTTTGTGTTGATTGATATTTGGGCTGGGGTGTTTACTCATTGTCAGCAACTTGTAAGTTGAATTTATTTTTCTTTGGTTATATTCTTGAATAAAAGTGCACTTGTTTTGTTATACCTTTTGTGAAAGTGTTTATTTGATATTTGCAGTTCACGCATTATACACTTCACATCAGCATTTTGCCCTTATTACTATAACATGAAAAAAGTTTCTGTTTTAGTTATGTGTTCAGCATTTCTTGCTTGACATTTCCTGTCAGGAGATTTGTTTCAGTTCAGCGTATTTAATCTAAGCATCACTTCTCCCTCTACAATTTCTAAATCCCTCAGTGCCTCCGTAGTAGTCCCATTTACTGCTGGGAGGTTATCTACTTCCTCAGTTGTTTAGACCCCAGAAAAATGCTAGCTTAGAGCATCTGCTGTCTCACTGTCTGCATTTTTAATTCCCCTTTAATGTTCCTGATGCACTTTACCTCCTTCTGGACTGTTCTTTAATTACTAAAATCCTGAAAGAATCTTGGGTCATCGTTCACCTTATCTGGTGTATTCTTCTCTCACTGTCTTTTTCTGATTCCCTAATATGCTTCTTAATGGTCTTATACACCTTAAATGCTGTTTCTTTTCCTTTATTAACCCACTGTGGAGCTTTCGTAAATATTCGAATTCCAAATTTAGGTATGTACCTGACCAGCATTTCATGTAAAACATTTTTAAACCTGTTTCACTGCTCCTCGACAATCTCCACACTTAAAAGCTTATCCTGGTCCATCCTCCTTAGACTTTATTGCATCTTTTCAAAATTTGCCCTACCAAAGTTAATCTTAACAGTTTTAGTCTTTGCATCCGTACCCTTCCACAACACTGAAAATTGTATTATATTATTGTCACATGACCATAGTGGTTCAATCACCTCTACGTCCTCAATTCTGTCCTGGTTATTACAAAATACTAAATCTATACAGGCTGTACGCTGCATTGGTGATTTAACATACTTTGTTAAAAAACAGTCAATGATTACTTTTAAAAACTCCTGCTCTTGTGCTCTGCTATTTGCAAGGTAATCCCAGTTAATATTCAGATAGTTAAAATCCCCTATGACTATAATATTGCACTGTAAACTTGCCTGTTTAACAGTACTAAAAAGATGTGTGTTGAAATTACTGTCTGCATTGGGTGGTCTATAAGACACTCCTAAAGTAAGGCCTCTTTCCCTAATGCTTTCCAGGCGAAGCCACATGTCCTCACTAAGATAGAGCTCATCGTCCAATTGAAGAGGACTTGCATTTAAATTCTTTTTGACATAAACAGCAACCCCACCTTCTTTTATATTCTGTGTGTCCTTCCTAAAATATGTGTATCCCCCTTTGTTATGCTCATCCCCATCTTTGTTATTTACCAAAAGTCTGTTCTATTTATCATCAAGCCAAAACGCCAATCCCTAAAGAATTGTTGAGTTAAAGCCCGCACTAACAAAATTGAGGTGTATTCGCAAACTCAGACAATTTGGAAATGCCCTTTGCCATCTTTATGTTGTAGCACACATGACATCAGGTGCCACTTCCGGTTGTCTGAGCCGAGTAACACTATTGTAGTTATAAATAAATGACCTAAAACTGGTAGCACCCATAGGAATAAACATTTTTGCAAAGAAAGATGTAAACTATTTTTAACTAACAGAAATACTGTGGGGAAAAAAAGAAAGAAAAAAGGAAACAAACACAATTTAAAAAAGCAGGAAATAATGGAAGAAAATGTGAAGAAAAAATTGAATATTAAATATTCTCTTAACAGTGTTGAGTAATCTAGTTATAAACATGTCCCTTTAGATAAAAAAATGAAACAAATGTGTGTTAGTAGTATTTGTGAGAAGAGTCACTGGACAGTATTAGTATTCTTTGATTAAAATCTCTTTTGGTGGACAAAGAAATTGGCTATGGAATTTTTGGTTTGACTTCGGTTAGGTATTCTGATTCTCTGAGTTTTAGCCAAATGCCTTACCATGAATTCTGCCTGCTTCAGCGCTCTTTCACTCCCTGTTCTATGTTCCCTTGCTTCTGGACATTCACCAACATAAAGAATCATAAATAGCTGGTGAGGACAGCACCAAGAATTCAGATTTTTGACCTCTTTAATATAGTTTTACTCAAGATGATAGATATATGTGATATTTTAGCAAAGCCGTGATTAAATCTTAGCAATAGTCCCATCTTGCACAGGTTTATACTGAGGTGATATTCAGCCATCTGTTCATCAGATAAAGGAGATGATATGGAGCTAGGTGTCATTAACCTTATACCTGATAATTAAATTTGACAACTTCCCAACTTTCTGCTCAGTTGAACTAAATTCCACAATGAGGACTGAAGCATCACAGAAGGTTGAACTTCTGGTCTATTGGCTTATAGCCCCATGACACCCATGGGCCAGATTGGGCTCTCAGCATGCCAATGACCACAAACCACCAAAAACAAAAGTTTATGAAAAAAATTCTTCCCTCACTACCAAAACTCATGATGCAATCTGAATGTTGCAAAGACTCCTGTTAGAAAGTATAAGCACTACCTGGTAAATCAGATCCCATTGTACTTGTGGTGTTTAAGTGAGCAAAACAATAAACACTGGCCTGTCAATTACTTTTACATCTACATGTGGCCCTGTAGGAAACAAACTTGAGCAGCATGTCTCTAAAAACTATTTTGTTTCAGATTTACTTTTCTTGTTTTTATTTCATCTGCTTAGCCAGTCTCTATTTCACTACTCTTTCTACTTCAATTATCTTGGCCTGTCGAGAGTTAATGATCAGTCGTTGTAAAGCCCAAAAGAAATGTGATGCAGAGTTTTCTCTATTAGAAGGAAAATAAGGGTTTATGTGTTCTTGTGTTTCCAAAAAGGAAAGAAACATAATGGGCCATGTCTGTGTGGTGCAACAGTAAAATGCAACAGTAAAAAAAAGGGCAGATGGAGAGCAATCCCAGCCATCCTCGCTGCCACCTTGTGGCCTCATTTGACGTCCTCGGACCAGATGATACCTGTCTTCTTACAACTCACCTACTAACTACCTGGCTGTGAGTTTAAGAGTAACAACCAAAGGGATTTATTATTTTCAATTCAAGAAATATGTCAAGTGGAAAAAGAAAACATGCTGGGAATAAAAATAGGCTGCCAGAAAGCAAAAGAGACAAATTGAATTTCACATCATTTTATTGCCAGATGAGAACAGCTGACAAGATCTCCAAGGGGAGCATGTCTCTTTGTTTCTAAGATTCTTATCCTTAATAATCCAGTTAAATATATAAATAGTTAATCAACTTTCACAGCTTGCTTACATACTGTTCCTTGCACTTCCATTTATTGCATTTGGTGTGAAGGAGCACCTGGCTGGCAAGAACTTGATAGTAGCAAGGGCTCCACCAAGCAAGCACCATCCACAACCTCAATGAGAAAGAAAAAGACTGAGGCTGGAAGAGAAAGATTAACTTGACATGTAAAATGAGAGAAGGCAGGGGATATTAGGTATTAGTAGTGCAATCAGGCAAAATGTAGTTGACATTCAATAGCCTGGAGCACCAGCACAGACAGATAAAGCTGTAACTTGGGTAGATACATGCAGTGCATGTCCACAATACTAAATGGCAGGAAACAAAAGAGATGCCAAGATTGCCTGACCCATTCCTTAAAAAGAGAAAGAACGGGAGAGAGAGAGTGAGAGAAAATGAGGCTATAGTTGATTGACATATGTTGAAAGATCTGGACAGTGACAAGTTTCTCCTTGCAAAGACAGGAACCAAGATGTCTTCATGAAGAGAAAATAGTAAGATAATTGACTGTGTTGCTCAGTTAGAGCGCCCCCTCTCCAGCCCCACACTCGAGTGCAGGCCTGCCACTTGCTTCCTTGGGGTGTACTGCTGACCACCTGCCTCCACTCTTTACTACGCAGGCTCCTCACCATCCTGCCTTTCTTCTTCCTCAATGTTCTTCCTTCATTCTCTCTCTTCTCTTTTTTGATCTGATCTTCCCTCTCTGCCTTGCAGGCTCCCTACCCTGATTGGATGCAGGTACTATCCTCCATGTATGACTGAAGCACCTGACTGACCCGTTCGCATTTGCACGTGTATGTGCAACAAACCTCTCTCATCACAAGGTCTCTCAAAATATGAAACTTCATATACATATCAGATGTGATGTTGTTGATTTGTGGATTGGTTGTAAGTAAAAAAATACTATTTACATCCTCAAAGAGTCTAGAAGTGTCCCCAGCAGGACCCTTTCAGGACTGGCAGAAGGACATATGGTTTGGTGTGAGAATAGAAAGGACCGCACGCTTTAAAAAAATGTCTTGGAGATCCAGTCCTTCAAGGGCTACTGAGATCTCAGTATTTAGAGACACCAGAATCCACTAGGGTACTTCTAGCTATGGGTGCCCATAGCCAACAAACAGTTATTCCCTAACCCCTGGGCTGATTCAACGTCTTGACCTAAAAGTGACACAGTACTGAATTTCAAAATACGTTATGTCAGAGGACAGACTGTATGTGAGGTGAAGAGGAGAGTTTTGGACAAAGGATGACTGGATGAAGAAAAAGAGACAGTGAGTTTTGAAAGTTAGCAAAAGTATGGAGGTGGAAAAGCAGAGGGCTCTGGAGAAAGAGTCAAGTGATCAAAGCACTTCACCTGATAGACAGGGCGCCAAACACCTGAAATGTAGACCCAATGAAGTTGCTTGAGGTTTGTTTGTCTTTTGTTATGTTGCTTTATTTATTTATTTATTTATTTATTTATTTATTTATGTCTTTTCTTCCCTTGTGCACTTTGGTCTAATAAGCACATTTTTATACTTCTGGCCTTGTTGCCATTACTCTGGGTTTGGAGAGAAGTTAACAGGGAACCCTATGCTGTTAACACTAGGCCGGATTTAAATGATATCAGTAAACAAGGCACATACATTCTTCAGATTGACATCAGAAAAAAAATACTTTTGAACCTACAAGAAGGGAAATGGCTGCTGACAAAGTTTCACTTCAAGTTTTTTTCATCTCAGAGTCATTGGCGTGACCTAGCAGAAAGGTTGACAGGCCTAATAGTTCTTCTAAATATGCTCTTATATTTTAATATGTTAAAATATTTAAGAAGCTCCAAGGCACACTAATGAGAGCTGATATTGAAAGCCGCTTAGGTTTCTGTTTAATCAGCATCATAAGTCATGTAGCCCTGGAGCAACGCTATTCATTTCATTAGAACACAGAAGGCATAGCTGAAGAGAAAATACAGTAAATGAAAATCAGCATCAGAGTCACAAAGCAAATCTGAAGCAGTCTGATCAAACAAATGCTCAATCTGACCAGCACATATGGATAGATAGATAGATAGATAGATAGATAGATAGATAGATAGATAGATAGATAGATAGATAGATAGATAGATAGATAGATAGATAGATAGATAGATTATTCATCTGAATCAGAAAATAATGATTTACTAATTTCCTTAACTTGTTTATTCATTAGTCATCCAGCAGCATCAGCAGGAGGCAGTATTCGACAGGTTGATTATCAGATGTAAGGCACGCACTAACACTCACTCATATGCGAGCAACAAAAAGAAATACCTGGAGAAAACTATACATGGGCACAGGGAAAATGGACAGCCTACACAGAGGCAACCTAAGCTGGAATTGAGAGCCATAATTCTAGAGCAGTGACATGCAGCACATTTAAACATATTGTGTTTTATACTACAATAACTTAAACACCATTTCTTTGTGTGTAATTGTAGCCCTACTGCAGTTATATCAGTACCTTTTAGAATTACACAGAACATGGTAGCACAGCTCCTAACATTATACTGTGGGGATTTCACTTGTTCATGCAATTTCCTCCCACAGTGAGAGAGGTGCCACTCCATCAGTGCACTTAGTCCTGCCGACTGAAGTGACTATAAGCTCAGCACTTTTCATTGTATGGTATATGATAATCATCGGCTTCTATCCCAGACATGAGTCAGGAACTCTCCCATCAAGCATTTTTTCCAATGTTTCTATTGTATAGGTTATAAACTGTTCAATACATCAATGTTAGAAGATTTTAAAATATCTTAGGTGGGGGTTGAATTCTGTTTTGTTAGGTTTTGTCTTTCTGATGTTGTCTTACTTTCTGATGTTTTTTCTTTTTTCTAGTTTGACTATGAAGTCATTTGTTGCATAAGTTTTACTTGATTGTAAGCAATGTTATATTCTTCAAATAAAATAAATTCCAAAAGAAGATTTTTAAAATATGCAGGATGCACCAAACTTTGATATTATGGACTAGTGAAGAAGAGAAATTTACCAAATGAGAACTATGGTTAGCAACGGCTGACTGCAACACAGTGACGTACTGGGATCAGTGAGTTTAATAACAGTTAGAAAACTGATTTGTGAAAAAAATGAGGGAGCACAATACAAAATGGTGATCACAAACAAGGGAAAGAGAGCACATCTACTGAATAAGCAGAGGTGCAGAATAGAGACAGTCAAAACAGAAGAACAACAAATTAAATTCCTGGTTTGAGCAGTTTTATGATATGCATACCATATTAATCACTCATAGCCCTTATTTGATAGACTTTGTCAGGTTTGGAGAAAGTGCAAACATTCAAATGTTTTGCTTGTATGAAATTCATCAAACAAAAGTCAGAAGGACCAGGAGCCTCATGTATAACACTGTGTGTAGAATTCACACTGAAACATGGTGTATGGACAAAAACAGAAATGTGCGTACGCACAAAAAAATCCACATGCATAAATCTGTGTGTACACCAACTTCCACTGTAAATTCCAGTCAGCATGAAATGTAACCAGAACTACACCTCTTTGAATATGCAAATCAATATAAATAGCCTCTTAAGTTCATCATTCTGTGAAAAGACAATGGCAAAAGCACAGGGAAAAAAGAAGAATTTCAGTGAATAACAAGTGGAGGCAAGGGAAAACTTACTATTTGTGGGTTTCAGCAGTGGTATAAACAACAAAAGAAAGTTGATCGAGTGACAGAGTGGCAGAGAAACTCGAAATTTCAAGTTCAGAAAGTCGCATAATGCCTGAAATAAAAAGAAGTGGTCAGATATCAAAGTCATCACGAAAAGGCGAATTATAGCCCAATGTCTGAGTGTCATTTGTAAGCATATTAGGGTACAGAGAAAAGAAAAATAAACAGGGACACAGTGGAAAAAAGGTCAAAATTTCTACTTTAATCGCATAGTTTATTTTGTCATTAAAGTAGGACGTCATAAACTTCATCTTACAATCATTTAATTTACTAATTTCTCAAATTCCATCATAACTAAACTAAAATGCTTCATATTCTATGTGTTCTTCTATGTACTGTATACGTGTAAATCACTAGGCGTTTCTTAAATGGGCTTTCTCTTTCTCCGACAGGATACAGAATACATTACTTTCATGATATTACAGCTCTCTGTACAATTTAAATACTAGGATGTATACTTGATATCATTTTCATGATGATAGGAATTCTTGTCCTTCCTTTTCTTTCTCCAAGTAACCAATCACACACACCATAAGCTCTGTAATAAATGTCAAGCAACCTGTAAGCTCTGAATGCTGATTCTTCAAAACTTTTAAGGAACATTGGCATATCTTCATAGTACATGTTTAATCATTCCATCCATCTATCCATCCAGGGTTGCGCAAGTCCCAGCAAGCATCAAGTGTGAGGCAGGAATAATCCCTGAGCGGGGCACCACTTCCTCGCCACCACTGTCTACAGTATCCACACGTTTAATTATTAACAGTATACATTATTTAAATTAAGTTAAAATTTATCTGTATAATATGCACTCTCTTCTATTGAACAGAATTGAATTCCTTTATTGTTATTGTATGGTACAATTAGATTCAATATGCAAATCCTCCATAAACTTGTTTTCCTATAAAATGGTAAATTATGTCAATAAGTTGGTAGATCAATGCTACTAAAAATACCAGTCTAGAACTTATTTAGATAATACAACATTAGAACTATCTAGAAGAGAACAGGCCATTCAGCCCAGCAAAGCTCACCAGTCCTATCCACTTAATTATCTATATATATAAAATCCCTATGTGCGTCCAGGTGTCCGTGTGTGGGTGTCTTCTGGTGAAGTGCGCATGCGCATGCGCGGGGCACGGTGCGATGCGCGATATTACTGTCAGAGAAAGTTAGAGGCATTTTACGGAAATACAAACCAGTATTACTGTGAGAGGAAATTAAAGGTACACAATACAGTGACGCATATTACAGCCACATACAAGCCAGTATTACTGTCAGAGGAGATTAAAGGCATATTACTGACGCGCACGCCTGTATTACCGCCAGAGAAAATTAAAGGTATATTACGGAGGTACGGACGTATATTATGGACGTACAAGCCAGCGGACGTACAAGACGGTATCCTTCAATAAGGGCGCGCACAAAAAGGCGAGCCTCAAAAGGACGACCTCAATTGGGCGCAGCGAATAAAGGCGCGCGTAAATAAAGATCTGCACCTGTTGCTCTTCACATATTCCAGAGCCATTTGAACTAAATTATCTACGCGCCCTTATTGAATAGAGCCGTACAAGACAGTATTACTGTCACAGAAAATTAAAGACACACAATACACGGCGGCAGCCCACGAAGAATGGTCAGCTCAGCAAGTAAACATCAACAAAAGAAAGGCTGAAAGAAAGAAAAATATGACCAACAAAAAGAATGAGGTCAAAGTCCCTTGCCATTTAATATAGACTGTTCCTACTAATGTTTATGCACTACTGTTCTAGTGCCCGTTATTGTAACGGGCTAAATGACTAGTTCTAAAATAATCATAATAAATTATTAATTCTAATAATAAAAATCCTGACAAACTGAAAAAGCTAGATGCCAAGAGTTGTGTTCCACAATCTTTTAAAGAATCTAGAACTAACATCACATTGATTGCATGACTAGCAACCATTAGAAGACAATACAAAATGGTGGCAATCAAGAGCAAAATAAAAATGAATACATAGTAATGTGGTGATGTCACCAACATTATGATAAAAATACTACCAATGTTAAAATGAAAATAAAAACACAAAATGTTAAAAGAAATGGATTTTATACACTTAAAAACCTTAGATTTGCAACATCACATAATTCTTCTATTATTCAAGACACAAAAATTCGAATTATTCTTATGCAGCTAATCTCTCAGAAAACAGGATCAAACCACTTCCAGTAAAATTTATTTTGAAATGTTAAACATAAAATTCTCAAATGTTTATTTGTCTAATTCTCAGGGGAGACCAATTCAGAATCATAACTGGAGAAAATGGAGGAAATCCCACACATAATAAAGGAAAATGTGCAAACTCAGCACAGACAATGTTTCAAACCCAGAACGATAGTTGTTTTACATCACTATGCCACACATTCCCTAAGGCGGTGCCCCTCTTGGTTGTGTGTCCTTACTCAGAGCTGCAGAGTAAAACATCGAGCTAAAACAGAACGCTCTTCTTTCGCCAGTGACCTATGGCTTCTGCCTGCAAGCACATCTTCTTTATGCAGCTGATTCTCTCCATTTCAGCCTCACTATGCTCATCCCTCTCAATACAAAAATGTCTTAGCAAAATGAAGATTTGTGGCAACATAAAGAATACGGGACCAGAAAAGAGATGCTGTCAAAATACCAGGTCAGAGTTCATTTCCATGAGGTCAGTACTATAAGTTATCAAATCCAAAACAATAAATTAAATCATTGTTTTTAATTTCAAAGCAAAGAATAAATAACCAGAAACACCAAATCTTTAACACACAAGCAAAAAGGTTTCCGAGTTTTTATCAGCAAAGATATGTTGTTGACCTTTATATGGTCTCAATTATAAAATTGTGTGTTATTAAAGCATATCAATGTTACAGTAATGCTTCCTAAAATGGCATCATATTAGAAAAACAAAATAGTATTGAGAAATAATGTTAGCTGAATAAATGCAAGAAATGAATTCTGGGACCCAAAAACCTTTCAGTGAATATAAAAAGTCCTAAAAAGAGCCCAGAGGAATGTAAAAAAAATTCAAAACAAACCCAGATCATGCTATCAAATTTAAACTAATATAGGAAATAAACTTCTAGATTAAAGATCTATCTGCTTTGTATTTATTGCTCCTAAAGATGGAATTTAACAAACATTAACTTACAAAATAGAAGAAAAACTAAGCAACATAAGAGGATTTAAGTGGCCTCCAAGGCAGATGTCATCTTGTGGTCTAGATCAGTGGTGTAGCTAGAGTTTTTGTCGCCTGGGGCCATCTTTGAGTCTGCTGCCAAACACTTAAAACATAAAACATAATACATATCATACAAAAAATGAAAACAATGACAATTTTAAATTACAATTTAATTGCAATCTAAAATCTACAACTATTCAAACAATAAACCAATAATACAACTTTTCTTGCTTTTATGTTGGCAAAATTGTCAATAACATTAGCAGTCGATTTCGCTTGACAGTTGCTGCTCTATGGAAAGTATGGCAAAGTTTCATAAACACAAAATACTCAATAAAGATCTTAAAACATCTTCAAAGTTTCAGTTTGGAGAAATCTCTCTCACAGCAATTGTGAGTAAAATTCACTGAAGTATTACGATATTTGGAACTGAATATTTAACCACAGACACCTTGACATACCAGTAAGATCCATGTGTTATTGTTAATGGCCAAAGACCAATATCTTTTAAGTTAACAGCCAGAGTTTTTTTTTAATCATAAATTTCATCACTTGAAGATGAAGAACTACTTGAGCTTGAAGATGGCTTTAATTCAGAAACTTCTTCACATGCCGTAACAGTAGTTTCTTCACAATTGAGGTATATGCCCCTACATAATTTTTTAAGACTTTTTCCCTCATCTTTTTCTTTTTTCTAAAAGCTGTACCACTCTCTTTTTCCTTTATCATGAGACTGAGAGAAAAATTAAATAATATTAATAATTGGATTGAAAGGTTTGTTCCTTTCAGTTGGAGTAAGTCAGTGAACTGTGAACTGAGATTCGCATTTGTAAAATACAACTTTGCAACATATGTATTTGTAACAGTTTTTAAACATTAAAAATGGTGTAATTTTGACACAAATTGGGGCCAAAGCCCTATCAAGCAAAATTATCAAAAAGGCGAAAAAGTATAGTTGTAAAGTTTATTAAAAAGTTCCACCCCTAAAATAGTGTCTGCCGGGGTGGACCACCCCCCCAAGGCCCAGAGCTACTCCATTGGTCTAGATTCAGTTAGTCATCAACATGATGTTGTCCTGGGGGGAATGAAAGAGCCATATGAGTGGCACTGAGGCTCTAAAAATATAATCTCCTCACTCCTTCTTCTTTTGGCTGCTCCCGATAGGGGTTGCCACAGCGGATCATCTTCTTCCATATCTTTCTGTCCTCTGCATCTTGTATTGTTGTCCGCATATTGATTTGGCAAATTTTTACACCGGATGCCCTTCCTGACGTAACCCTCCCCATTAATCCGGGCTTGGGACCGGCACGAAGAAACACACTGGTTTATGCATCCCCTGTGGCTGGGTTGGAACTCCTCACTCCTGACTGTCAGTAAATAGATTTGGAGTATGGAGCATTCTAAATGTAACTGTTTGGTAGGACAGTCGCTATGGGGTGGCCTGCTTAGTGTTGCAGTGGTCAAGGAGTGAGCAGAGGCAGCATCTGGAATGATGTTGATTAAAACAAATGCAAGTTAAAAGTTAAGGGTCTATGATAAAGGAGGTGGTCACCATTACGAGGGAACATTCCAAAATGCTGAGTCAAAAAGAATTTCTTTCCACTCTGGATACAAGAAGCTAATTTAATTTGAAAAGAAAATCTCCAGAGAATTAAATAAAAGAACATCTTGAAAAGAAGTGGCACTTTTGAGAAAAGTAGCCTTGCAGTTTAAGAGTAATGACCACATTCTCCCTCTGGTCCCAACATGCTGTCTTCAGTAGTGATAGCATCAGCCCATCTACCTGTATGGGCAGTCTGTTCATTACTCTGACATCGGTGCATACAAGATGGTGCTATATTATCATCCTCTTAATGATGGGAGCTTTCAGGAAAGATGATCTCCTGTAACAGGGAAACAAATGGCAGTGTAACGGAAAAGTCTTATTACTTTTTGCTGCATAGACTTGTATTAGCATATAAAACGCCTGCTGGCTGACTCTCTCTTTTTCTAACTAGCAATTTGCATGCTGTATTTTCTGGAAATGTAAATGTAAATCTACAGTGATGTACATTTTGTCTGCCTACTGACAATTCACGTTTTTATGTATTGCATTATTTGAGAAAACTGGTTTTGAGGAGAGGTCACTTGAGTTAAAACAATCTTATTTCTGTGATGATTCTTAACAGCATCAGGTTGGAGAAAACATAAATTGGAAGCAAGCTGAATGGTGCCATGTGACAGATAAACAATGATTAGAGCAACCTAGGAGCAAATTGGAAATGAAAATAATCGAAGCAGTAATTCTGAAGACTGTGGTAATGTTGAAAAGAGAGGCTAGATTTAGTAGCTGGCACTTATCTTTAATCCTACACAGGTCATCTTCACACCGTGGTAACAAATGGGCACCTTGAGCAGTGCCAGGTTGCCCAATGCTGCTGTTCAGTTGACTGCAAATTTCAAAGAGATCTGAACAAGGAAGTACAGAGAGGATAAAATTAAAATGTCAAGCACATGATTGGTACTCTTTTCTACCTATGAAAACCCTATATTTGAAGAAAAAGAGGAGCGAGCAGGGAGACCACATTTTTCTGCTGTAGTTGGCCTTATAGGAGAATGGAGCTAAGTCCCTTTCTCAAACCTTCAAATCATCAGGAAATTGATATTGATTGGAGGTGACATCTGCAGCCCTGAAAAATCTCTGGTGTATATTTTCCATTGAGGACGTTGCATCTTATGTGACTGGGCCTTGCCACGATGTGCTATTTTTATTCACTGTCTGAGAATGCTGTTTTTCTAGGAAAGAATATAACAACATAAGAAATATGTCAGCAAACCATTCACCAGACTTATCTGGGTAGGTGATGCCTAAGTCACCCCACTGTCTCATCTAAATCTAGATAAACGTTTTCAGAGTTTACTCTTTAATTACACGACTCAGAAGATTCCTAGAAGTCCTTCCTAGAGTCCATTTTATGCAAACTTCCTCAATGATTTCACAGGTTGTCATGGAAAGAAAGTTGGGAAGAATCTAGAGCAGGCATCAAAAAAATTCAAAGAGAAGGGTGAGGTGTGATTAATTAGGTTCTGGGCCACATACCTGATGGGGAGACTGGAACACTAGAACACTGAACACTAGAAAGGCTTTATTTTGGATTGTCATCCAGGAACAGAAAACATTCTACAGAGGAAAGAACCTTATGGGGTGGACAGTGGTCATCATCTTGTTTTATGCAATGGTCAGAGTTAACATGGGTGAGTTTTTCTAATTCCCTTTTTGCATGACATAAAGCTGCAGTTGCAGATTCCTTTATAATGGGAATTCCTTGACAGAATCGATGTCTTCTAGAGGATGGGCTTTGTCCTTTCTGATTGTGCTCTTTTGGTATTACTCATGCTTTGGTTTCCCAGTGCCTGTCTCGGCATGCTTCAGATGTAGCATACCTTAAGTATTCACTGACAGCTTTGCTTCAAGTCACTACGGCTGCCAACAGCTTTCAGGACAAATCCCTTCTTTGAAATTGAAAAATAAGATTTTATTCAAGGTGTTGCTGTTAGGCTTCTAATCTGACAGTGCTCCTTTTGTATTTCTTCACACATCAGAGCAAGCATTTTTAATAGACTGTGGCATCCAGTGTCCAAAACCTGCCATAACTTAATCTCCTCTGGACAGACATCATCCATTCACTTCAGTATTGAGCATGCTTGCAAAAAAAAAAAAACCTTTGTCAACCATCCCCCAATAAAATGGCAAAATAAAAAAATCATAATCTTTATTCTCAATCCACCTTTTCCAATACAGCAGAAAACAGAAACAGAGGCAGGTTGTGCACCTTGGGTCAGTTTAGGATCATCATTCCTTTTGACTCCATGTTATTCATGAGAGTAACATGGTAAGAATATTCAAAGAGCACACCATAGGTCAGCCAACTATCAAAGTGTTGGGAGGTAAAAATCTAATCCATGTGTGTGTCTGAGGACAATCCAGACCTTGAAGGTTTATGTGCAATTCTGCACATTACTTTACGTTTCTGAGGGACATGATCACATTGTGAAATGGAAATGGCTCAAGAATAAGGCACAGCTCAATGGTTAGCAAATTCTTTTTTTTTTTGCTTTTGTTTACTGGTACTCGTGGATGCATACTGGCTTTCACCTCAGTTATCTGTTCTGTTCTGTTGACCTTAAGCCCCCAATTGCGGTGCTCAAAATTACAAGGGAAGCTGACCCCCCTACCCCTGATATTTAAGATGGCGGTGCTTAAATCACACAATACCCCAGCATGTGTGTCTGATTATAGCACTTGAATTTCTAATTGGGAAGCCACAGAAATTATGTTGCGCTCCTCACTCTTCACATTAATACATTAGTGTAACACATAGGGCACCAGCACTTACTTATAACCACTTCAAGTACTACTTTGAATATAAATTTGCATCTGCAGATTTGAGAGGGGGATTATATACAAAACACAAAATGAAATACTGTGCTTGAGTGAAAGACATAAACAAATGAAAATCATAAATACAACTCCAATTCCAAAATAGTTGTGACGCTGTGTAAAATGTAAATAAAAACAAAATGCAGTGATTGGCAAATCTCATAAACCTGTATTTTATTCACAATAGAACATAGAAAACATATCAGATGTTGAAAGTGAGACATTTAACTGTTTCATGAAAAATATTAGCTTATTTTTAATTTGATGGCAGCAACATGTATCACAAAAGTTGGGACAGGGATAACAAAAAGCTGGAAAAGTAAGTGGTACTAAAAAGAAACAGCTAGAGGAACATTTTGCAACTAATTAGGTTAATTAGCAACAGTTCAGTAACATGAATGGGTATTAAAAGAGCATCTTAGACAGGCAAAGACTCTCAGAAGTAAGTAAAGATGGGCAGAGTCTGCAAAAAACTGCATCTACAAATTTTGGAATAATTTCACAATTATGTTCATCAACATACAATTCTGAAGACTTTTAATATCTCATCATCTACAGTACATAATATGCATCAAAAGATTCAGAGAACCTGGAGAAATTTCTGTGTACAAGGGACAAGGCCGAAAATCAGTATTGGAAGCCTGTAGTCTTCGGGCCCTCAGGTGGCACTGCATTAAAAACAGTCATGATTCTGTCATGGAAATGTCTGCATGGACTCAAGAACAATTACAGAAATCATTGTCTGTGAACACAGTTTGCTGTTCCATCCACAAATGAAGGTTAAAGCTCTATCATGCAAAGAAGAAGCCATACGTAAACACGATCCAGAAATGCTGTCATTTTCTCTGGGCTAAAGCTCATTTAAAATGGACTGAAGCAAAGTGGAAAACTGTTCTGTGGTTAGACGAACAGAAATTTGAAATTATTTTGGAAAACATGGACACCACGTCCTCTGGACTAAAGAGGAGAGGGACCATCTGGCTTGTTATCAGTGCTCAGTTCAAAAGCCTGCATCTCTGGTGGTATGGGGGTGCCTTAGTGCCTATGGAATTGGCAGCTTCCACATCTGGAAAGGCACCATTAATGCTGAAAGACATATACAGGTTTTAGAGCAACATATGCTCCCATCCAGATGATGTCTTTTTCAGGGAAGGCCTTGCATAATTCATCAAGACAATGCTAAGCTGCATACTGCTTCTCTTACAACCGCATGGCTTCATAGTAGAAGAGTCTAAGTGCTGAACTGGCTTGTTGGCAGTCCAAACCTTTCATCAATTGAAAACATTTGCCGCATCATAAATGAAAAATACAACAAAGACGACCCAGGACTGTTGAGCAGCTAGAATTCTTTATCAGACAAAAATGGGACAACATTCCTCTCCCAAAAGTCCAGCAACTGGTCTCTTCAGTTCCCAGACATTTACAGACTGTTATTAAAAGAAGAGGGGATGCTACAGAATGGTAAACAAGGCCCAATCCCAACTTTTTTGGGATGTGTTGCTGCTATCAAATTCAAAATGACCTTATTCTTTACTTAAAATGGTACATTTTCTCAGTTTAAACATTTGATATTTTTTCTATGTTCTATTGTGAATAAAATATGGGTTAATGAGATTTGCAAATAATTGCATTCTGTTTTTATTTACATTTTACACAGTGTCCCAACATTTTTGGGTGTTGTTTCAAATAATAATAATAAGAATAATAATACATGCTGAAATTTCACATTACTGATCTGCCATTTTAATTAAAAAATATGCTTTCCTTCAAAAACAAAAGGCAAGTCACTAGGAAATGTAGTAAAGTGCAGAAATTGATCTACTGCAGGAATGTTGTACTCTTGGGAAATTGTGTAAAGTAAGTTCAAGAGTAAGCAGCTCCAATAACCTACTAATATTATTATTAGTTATTATTAGATTCATTTATCCAAGGTGATGTACAACATTTGAGATACTATTGCTTGCATTTCTTTTCTTTTTCCTATTGAAGCACAGGCAGGTGAAGCGGCTTATTCATTGTCATACAGTGCCAGTAGCAGGATTTGAACCCACAACATCAAATCTGGGTTTAAAGTCCTAGCGTCAAAGCCTTAACCATTACACCATACTGCCTGCCAATAATATTTGCCCATGGTAAAAAAAATATACTACAAATACTGTATACAGAGAAGCACTTACTTAGTTACATAGTACTTGTAACAGATCCAATTAACTGACAACGCCATAACTGAGGCCTATTGTTTTAAGAAATTTCTCAGCTTCACAGGTAGTGTTTTTATTTTGTTTTGTGAGGTAAATACAGCTAGTTAGGGATGACCCTACATGCAAGAGAAAATGGCATCAACTGAACTGATTAACTGCATTAATGACTGGCTAACTGCCTTCTATTTAATCATGAGAAACAACAAAGAACTTAAAATCTTTGTCACGCAGGTGAATGGAAAAGGTCAAAAATAAACAGATTCCTGTGCACGAAAAGTCATGGCAGCAATAAGTGTCTTTTTGAATTTCCAAGAAAGGCAAAAGTAACAGTATTATTAATTCTGAGACATCAGAGAAAGAATGAGCAATCTGTCAGATCAAACAAGAAGTTCAGTTAAGAGAACTGATATTAAATTAAGAAAAAACTCTATTACCACTGCAGCCCTCCAGGACCAGGACTCACCAGACATTGGTATAAACGCAAGTCCACAAATATAAAGAACTCACAACATTAAAAGGCATAAATAAAGGTACAGTGGTGTGAAAAACTGTTTGCCCCCTTCCTGATTTCTTATTCTTTTGCATGTTTGTCACACAAAAAGTTTCTGATCATCAAACACATTTAACCATTAGTCAAATATAACACAAGTAAACACAAAATGCAGTTTGTAAATGGTGGTTTTTATTATTTAGGGAGAAAAAAAAATCCAAATCTACATGGCCCTGTGTGAAAAAGTAATTGCCCCCTGAACCTAATAACTGGTTGGGCCACCCACCCTTAGCAGCAATAACTGCAATCAAGCGTTTGCGATAACTTGCAATGAGTCTTTTACAGCGCTCTGGAGGAATTTTGGCCCACTCATCTTTGCAAAATTGTTGTAATTCAGCTTTATTTGAGGGTTTTCTAGCATGAACCGCCTTTTTAAGGTCGTGCCATAGCATCTCAATTGGATTCAGTTCAGGACTTTAACTAGGCCACTCCAAAGTCTTCATTTTGTTTTTCTTCAGCCATTCAGAGGTGGATTTGCTGGTGTGTTTTGGGTCATTGTCCTGTTGCAGCACCCAAGATCGCTTCAGCTTGAATTGATGAACAGATGGCCGGACATTCTCCTTCAGGATTTTTTGGTAGACAGTAGAATTCATGGTTCCATCTATCACAGCAAGCTTTCCAGGTCCTGAAGCAGCAAAACAACCCCAGACCATCACACTACCACCACCATATTTTACTGTTGGTATGATGTTCTTTTTCTGAAATGCTGTGTTATTTTTACGCCAGATGTAGCGGGACATTTGCCTTCCAAAAAGTTCAACTTTTGACTCATCAGTCCACAAGGTATTTTCCCAAAAGTCTTGGCAATCATTGAGATGTTTCTTAGCAAAATTGAGACGAGCCCTAATGTTCTTTTTGCTTAACAGTGGTTTGCGTCTTGGAAATCTGCCATGCAGGCCGTTTTTGCCCAGTCTCTTTCTTATGGTGGAGTCGTGAACACTGACCTTAATTGAGGCAAGTGAGGCCTGCAGTTCTTTAGACGTTGTCCTGGGGTCTTTTGTGACCTCTCGGATGAGTCGTCTCTGCGCTCTTGGGGTAATTTTGGTCGGCCGGCCACTCCTGGGAAGGTTCACCACTGTTCCATGTTTTTGCCATTTGTGGATAATGGCTCTCACTGTGGTTCGCTGGAGTCCCAAAGCTTTAGAAATGGCTTTATAACCTTTACCAGACTGATAGATCTCAATTACTTCTGTTCTCATTTGTTCCTGAATTTCTTTGGATCTTGGCATGATGTCTAGCTTTTGAGGTGCTTTTGGTCTACTTCTCTGTGTCAGGCAGCTCCTATTTAAGTGATTTCTTGATTGAAACAGGTGTGGCAGTAATCAGGCCTGGGGGTGGCTACGGAAATTGAACTCAGGTGTGATACACCACAGTTAGGTTATTTTTTAACAAGGGGGCAATTACTTTTTCACACAGGGCCATGTAGGTTTGGATTTTTTTTCTCCCTAAATAATAAACACCATCATTTAAAAACTGCATTTTGTGTTTACTTGTGTTATATTTGATTAATGGTTAAATGTGTTTGATGATCAGAAACATTTTGTGTGACAAACATGCAAAAGAATAAGAAATCAGGAAGGGGGCAAATAGTTTTTCACACCACTGTATGTGTAATAAAATTAAATGATACAGGGAAAAAGTACTGAACATGCTAAGAAAAAGCAGTACACCAAGAAAAGGCAAAGAGCCAGCAGACATCTGTAACTAGTTAGAAAGTAAGTCCACCTCCAATCTGTGCAGATTGATATCAGCTGAATGAGTACATATTGATGGGCTATAAAAAGGTGTTTTGCTACCAACGTGTCACACAAGGAACATCTCATATTGGGTAAAAGCAAACAGCTCTCCCAAGATCTTTTCAACCTGATTGTTGCATACCACACAATGGAACTTGTTACAGACGTATTTCAAAACTTCAGAAACTTCCAGTAAGCACTATTGATGCCTTTATCTGCAAGTGAAAGAAAAATCACTCCACTATCAACTCTTTATACACAGAAGCTCCTCACAAGATATCTGACCAGGGAATCAGTAGGATTTTTTTTTTTCAGCAGCTCCGTGTATGACTGTATGTGTATGTGTACTTTTCTACTTTTATTTTTCTATTTTTATTTATTGATCACTCCTATCACTTTATTTTATGTGGATTTGTTCCCTGGACACACTTACTTTTACAACATGGGCATGGATTTTTACATGCCGAGACTCGTCTATTCAAGTACTCAACTTCGAGCACTGAGAACAAATGCCAGTGCCGGTGTGGTTCCCTATTTACCCGACGAGGTAAGAAGGCGGTATCGTGGCAGCAGAGCTGGCACTAAGCTAAAAATGAAGCGGCTTGCGAGAAAGTGCCGTTTTAAGCCTTCGGTGCCTTCTGTGATTCTGGGGAATGTGAACTCAATCTCAAATAAGATCGATGAACTGGCTGCGCTGGTGAAAAATGTCAGAACCTACAGAGAATGCAGTCTGTTGTGTTTTTGCGAAACGTGGCTAACTACCACCATCCCAGATGCTAACGTGGAGCTACCCGGGTTTAGCACAGTTAGAGCGGACAGAGATGCAAGTACCTGTGGGAAGCACAAAGGAGGAGGACTCGCTCTCTATGTTAATACACGGTGGTGTAACTCTGGACGTGTTAACGTCAAAGTCTCCACTTGCTGCAGGGACATCGAACTGTTGGCCGTAAGTTTACGTCCCTATTACTTGCCCAGAAAGTTTGGACACGTCATTGTTGTCATCGTGTACATCCCTCCTCGGGCGGACGTGGAGACAGCAAGTGACATCATCCATTCTGCTGTTGCTAAGTTACAAACACAGCACCCTGAGGCGCTTGTGCTAATCGCTGTAGACTTTAACCATGTGACGCTGGACAAAACATTACCTGCCTTCTCCCAGTATGTGGACTGTAACACCCGGGGAAATAAGACTAGCGATTTACTGTATACAAACGTTAAAGACGCATACAGCGCCACCCCGCTGCCTGCGCTTGGGAAAGCAGATCATAATCTGGTTCTGCTTCAGCCTCACTACAAACCAAAAGTGAGGGTCCTACCTGCAACTACACGCTCATTCAGGAAGTGGACCCCGGAGGCAGAGAAGGCTCTGAGAGAATGTTTTGGAACTACAGACTGGGATATCCTGCAGGGATCACATAGTGAGAACATTGAGGAAGTTGTTGACTGCACTACTGACTATATCAACTTCTGTATGGACATTGTAGTTCCAGTAAGAACTGTACGCTGCTATGCTCACAACAAGCCATGGATTACAAGTGACATCAAGGGCCTTTTGAACCAGAAGAAAAGGGCTTTTAAAGACGGTGATCAGCATGAGCTCAAGCGTGTGCAGAAGGAACTCCAAGTCCAGCTCAGGGCGGCGAAGGAGCAGTACAGGAGAAAGCTGGAGCAGAAGTTGCAGAATAACAGCATGAAGGAAGTGTGGGATGGGATGAAGATCATCACTGGCTGCAGCTCAAAGCGGGATACCACCATCGAGAGAGACGTGAAGAGAGCAAACCAAATGAACAACTTCTTTAACAGGTTTGACCACCCTAACCCACTCTCACTCTCACCTCGGAGTACTGCACCCTCCACAGATCCTTCTGCTGATACCAGCATAGGAGAGACATCCCCACCCATAATTACAACAGCGCAAGTGAGCAGAGAGCTGAAGAGACTTCGTGCCAGCAAAGCAGTGGGTCCAGATGGAGTATCGCCACGACTGCTGAAGGTCTGTGCATCGGAGCTGGGGGGTCCTCTACAGCGCATCTTCAACCTGAGCCTGGAACAGGGGAGAGTCCCGAGGCTTTGGAAAACATCTGCATCACCCCAGTCCCAAAGGTATCACGTCCTAGTGAGCTGAATGACTTCCGGCCTGTCGCTCTGACATCACATGTGATGAAGACCATGGAGAGGCTGCTGCTTCACCACCTGAGGCCACAGGTTCAACACGCCCTCGACCCTCTGCAGTTTGCATATCAGGAGAAGGTGGGAGCGGAGGATGCCATCATCTATATGCTACACCGATCCCTCTCTCACTTGGACAGAGGCAGTGGTGCTGTAAGAATTATGTTTCTAGACTTCTCTAGCGCCTTCAACACAATCCAACCTCTGCTCCTTTGGGACAAGCTGACAGAGATGGGAGTAGATTCATACCTGGTGGCATGGATCGTGGACTATCTTAAAGACAGACCTCAGTATGTGCGTCTTGGGAACTGCACGTCTGACATTGTGGTCAGCAACACAGGAGCGCCACAAGGGACTGTACTTTCTCCGATCCTGTTCAGCCTATATACATCGGACTTCCAACACAACTCGGAGTCCTGCCACATGCAAAAGTTCGCTGATGACACTGCTATCGTGGGCTGCATCAGGAGTGGGCAGGAGGAGGAGTATAGGGACCTAATCAATGACTTTGTTAAATGGTGCAACTCAAACCACCTACACCTGAACACCAGCAAAACCAAGGAGCTGGTGGTGGATTTTAGGAGGCCCAGACCCCTCATGGACCCCGTGATCATCAGAGGTGACTGTGTGCAGATGGTGCAGACCTATAAATACCTGGGAGTGCAGCTGGATGATAAATTAGACTGGACTGCCAATACTGATGCTCTGTGTAAGAAAGGACAGAGCCGGTTATACTTCCTTAGAAGGCTGGCATCCTTCAACATCTGCAATAAGATGCTGCAGATGTTCTATCAGACAGTTGTGGCGAGCGCCCTCTTCTACGCGGTGGTGTGCTGGGGAGGCAGCATTAAGAAGAAAGATGCCTCACGCCTGGACAAACTGGTGAGGAAGCCAGGCTCTATTGTTGGCATGGAGCTAGACAGTTTGACATCCGTGGCAGAGCGACGGGCGCTCAGCAGGCTCCTATCAATTATTGAAAATCCACTGCATCCACTAAACAGTGTCATCTCTAGACAGAACTGCAGCTTCAGCGACAGACTGCTGTAACTGTCCTGCTCCACTGACAGACTGAGGAGATTGTTCCTCCCCCAAACTATGCGACTTTTCAATTCCACCCGCGGGGTAAACGTTAACATTATATAAAGTTATTGTCTGTTTTTACCTGCATTATTATCAGTCTTTAATTTAATAATGTTTTTTGTATCAGTAAGGTGCTGCTGGAGTATGTGAATTTCCCCTTGGGATTAATAAAGTATCTATCTATCTATCTATCTATCTATCTATCTATCTATCTATCTATCTATCTATCTATCTATCTATCTATCTATCTATCTATCTATCTATCTATCTATCTATCTATCTATCTATCTATCTATCTATCTATCTATCTATCTATCTATCTATCTATCTATCTATCTATCTATCTATCTAGTCAGAAAAGAAGCCCAAGAGCCAAGTACCACTTGGAAAGAGCTCCAGAAAGACTTGGAGGCAGCAGGCTCAATTGTTACAGAAAAAACAACAGGCAATGTACTCTACCAGCATTGCCCCCGTGCACGTTCATCTCACAAGAAGACTCCATTACTGAAGAAAAGACATGCCGAATCTTGTTTAAAGTTTGCTATACAACATTTGGAACAAAGTGGAACTTTTTGGCTGTCATACTACATATCATATTTGGAGGAGAAATAGCACTGCACATCACCTGAAAAACATTGTACCATGAGTGAAGTTTGGAGGAGGAAGCATCATGGTGTGGCTCTGTTTCTCATCTCATGGTACTGGCAGACTTCAAGTAATTGAAGTAACAATTAATGGGGCCATATAGGAAGAGATTATATGAATCTGCTGCCATCCACCAGGATGATGAGGATGAGATGTGGGTGGATTTTCCAGCAGGACAGTGATCCAAAACATACAGCAAAGGAAACTCTCATTTGGTTTCAGAGAAACTTGAATCCAATTGAAGATCCGTGGATCAGGGTTCACAGGAGGGCCTCCGGAATCTTCAAGATTTAAAGACAATCAATTTAAGAGAATGGGTCAAAATCACACCTGAGCACTGCAGGAGACTGGTTTCTTCATACAGAAGCATCTTGAAGCTGTTATTACAAACAAAGCTTTCCCCGCTAAGTATTAAATCAGGGTGTTCAATACTTTTTCCCTGTGTCATTCCACTTTATTATAAATACCTTTATTTATGGCTTTTATATTTGTAGATTTCTTCAGTTAATATCAATGTCTGGTGAGAATTTTTTATGAATAGCCTCAATGGAAATATATTTACTGAAAAAGATATTGACACGTTCAGTACTTATTTCCTCCACTGTATATACACGAAGCCCAATATCAAATACCACTTCCACAAAACCTTAAACATGCTTTTGCTGAAAAATCCACATATAGTCTTCAAAACCAAATAATTCATTCAAAATAGCACACATACACAACAAAAATATACTTCACAGTGAGTATTAATTACACACTATTTTGCAATAAACAAAATTGTTGTATCAAAATGGAATATTCTTTAGGAAATAAACGATACTACAGCTAGTGCCACAACAAAACTAATTTATTTTGCAAAAAACAATATACAATTCCAGATATACTGTAATGACTGGTGAAAGCTGAAATTGTTACAGTAAATGCATTGTTCAGTACCATACAAAATTACAGTTTTTTCTGATAGCTAATACACAATTTCTGAATTATAGTGCATTTTTGCAAAACTCTACACACAAACCTTGAAAAAACTAGCATAAAGTGAAAATGGCCACAAAACTCTTAAGAAAGCACACACATCATTCAAAACCATATACAGTAATCCCTCCTCCATCGCGGGGGTTGCGTTCCAGAGCCACCCGCGAAATAGGAAAATCCGCGAAGTAGAAACCATATGTTTATATGGTTATTTTTAGAATGTCATGCTTGGGTCACAGATTTGCGCAGAAACACAGGAGGTTGTAGAGAGACAGGAACGTTATTCAAACACTGCAAACAAACATTTGTCTCTTTTTCAAAAGTTTAAACTGTGCTCCATGACAAGACAGAGATGACAGTTCTGTCTCACAATTAAAAGAATGCAAACATATCTTCCTTTTCAAAGGAGTGCAAAGCAAGCAGTCAAAAAAAAAATCAATACGGCTTTTTGGCTTTTAAGTATGCGAAGCACCACCGGTACAAAGCTGTTGAAGGCGGCAGCTCACACCCCCTCTGTCAGGAGCAGGAAGAGAGAGAGAGAGAGAGAGAGAGATAAAAAAAATCAATACGTGCCCTTTGAGCTTTTAAGTATGCGAAGCTCCGTGCAGCACAGCATGTCGTTTCAGGAAGCAGCTGCACACAGCCCCCCTGCTCACACCCCCCTACGTCAGCGCAAGAGAGAGAGAGAGAGAGAGAGAGAAAGTAAGCTGGATAGCTTCTCAGCCATCTGCCAATAGCGTCCCTTGTATGAAATCAACTGGGCAAACCAACTGAGGAAGCATGTACCAGAAATTAAAAGACCTATTGTCCGCAGAAACCCGCGAAGCAGCGAAAAATCCGCGATATATATTTAAATATGCTTACATATAAAATCCACGATGGAGTGAAGCCGCGAAAGGCGAAGCGCGATATAGCGAGGGATCACTGTAAACCATTATAAAAAGGATACTATTGCATTAAAACTCTACATACAAACAATGAAATGAGTACACTATCCTAATATTGGACTACACGCTGATGGGATAAATGCAAAACACTGCACTCTGTGTTGCTTTCAATGTGCAATGGTCGGCAGTCTTCTGTAAATAGTTTAAAAAGTATTTAGGCATTTCTTCAAAATATATGAATGTAGTCAATAAAACATACAAGGGAAAATCAAGTTTATTTTTCCAAAAAACAAATACATTTAACCCCATGTTTGGGCAGGAGCATACTGTATTGTATGGTTCTATGCATAAAACACAAAAGGTGATGCCAAAAAAGAAAGGAAAGAACTACAAAGGGATACAATTAGGCAGCATCCTGTGTTCTGTTTGGGTCTGGCCCCAATTCCTCATCCACGTCACTGGAAATGTTCTCTCTGGCAAAACACGGGGAAAGCATCTTCAGGAGTGACATATCCACCCCTGGCATGCCCCCACATCTATATCTTCACAGGCCTCCTAAGTTACTTGGAGAAGTGGCACACATCTACATTGCTGGCTATTATATACCTTCTACCTCCATGATGAGAAGAATTCTTCAATTGGGTTTAAAAACAGAGAGTATGGTGGGAGACATACATGGGCACAGACATTTGTGGATGGTTGATAAACCAATTTTGGACCACAGCAAACCTTTATGAAACACACATTATCCCTGCTGATGACAAACCTGGACTACTGTTGTCCCTTCTGATGGTCATCGGGATGTTGTATAGGGTGTCAGTAACTGTTATGATCTGGTTAGTATTGTATGGGCCAAGAATGGGATGATGATGTAAGACCCCATTTTGTCTCACGGTAGCACACATAGTACTGTTATCCCCTCGCTGTCCTGGAACATTGATTATGGCACGTTGCCCTATGAGATTTCTTCCCCTGTGCCTTGTTCTGTTTAAGCTGAAGCCAACCTCGTCAACATAGATCTTCTTGAGACACTTTGGCAGCATCTAATATAACAATAAACTATTACTGTATACAGTAAATATAACAACAATGACAAGCTAGGAAAGGCTCACCTGCACAAATTCATAGTGCAGTTCTTTTACTCTGCCAGAGTTCCTCTTAAATGGCACTCTGTACAGCTGCTTCATTTTGATTTGATGCCGTTGAAGGAGATGGGACAATGCTGACAAACTGTGGTGGTGTCTGAGAGAATATGATTTTGAAGTTCTCTCATTCGAATGCAGTTGTTTGCCAAGACCATATTCACAATATGCTTCTCCTGCTGTGGGGTAAAGAACCGTTTTCTTCCACCAGCAAGTGACCTTCTTTCAATTTTGCATAACCATGAAGTGAATAGTTAGGGTGTAAGATGTTTACCAGCACGAAATGAAAATGTTGTACATTTACTGCAAATTTTATGTCTAGACAATATACATTAAAGATCTACCACAGATGTGGTAGTACTACTGTATTTAGTGAAGTAAAAAAGTATCATACCACCATTAAGTCTGTAGTTTACTTATCTGTTTTCGTTTCTAAATGTTCAGATGAAACCAGCAACCATGAAGCAGCTAAGGTTTGGCTAGACTCTTTGTCCAGTCTCCCTCATGCTCAAACCATGGTTGATTACATGATCAACCACAATGGCACATATTTCATTAGTTATGGACCTCCTTAGTCTTCTTCCTTGTCCATGTCCTCCTCTTACCCTCACACCTATTCCTAATTGAGCAATATTTGCCTCCATTGTTGTCCAAAGCAAAATAGCAAACCTGTTGCCCATGCTCTGTTATCTAAGTGGAGAAATGAACTGTGAGTGTTCTCACACCTGATAATTGGGTGTAGCCAGTTAACCGATGAGTGCTGCATTTTGATTGGCTGTTTTTTCCAATGAACACACAACATGGTTCCATTTTGTAAACTGTGTGTAATGTTTTGCACATTGTGTGTTTTGAAATTGCTAATTGAGTGTTAAGCAGATTGTCAGAAGGGGACCTTGTTTTTCGATTTCCTGGATAATCCAGTTATTGATTGTGTCAGGGTTTTCTGTGTAGGTATTTGCTGTCTTGCAAAGGAGTCACCGCTTTGAAGTCTGGCTGGTTGAGTATACAAACAAATACCAAGTTGTGATAAAAGAACTGCTTCCTTGGAGGATGTCTGTATTTACCTGAAATTAACATGTTTGACAATATTGGTTTCTAATCAGCAGATCTGTACTCATTAATGGTTGGTAACAATACATTTTGTTAACTTGTGTTTTCGTTAATTGTTAAACCCAGGAAATTTAGATGTGCCATTGATTAAACTGATTGTCCAGGACTGATAACAGCAGGGAATGAAGGAGATTTAAACTCCTGGGCAGCAGAAGGCAGGGTGGAACAGTCCACAGAAAATGCTGCCCAGACACTCGGACAGAGCACAGGGGCTCGCAGGCAGACAAGGGTACGTGGTTGGCATGACGTGAGGCACAAGGACGGCAACACTTCCAGGGAGGAAGAGACAGCTCCACAAGGAGACACCGGTTGTGGGTCCAGTGAGAGAGGGAAGCCGCATGAAAGGACCAAGCAAAGCTGGCAGATGAGAAATGAGGCATGCCTAGATCACAGCAACACAAGGAGCCCAGAGTGGAAAAAAAGGGACGACGAAGAGACGCTGACAGGGATTCAATGTTTTTGGCAAAACTTCTGTTGGGAAACGATTGTCCAATGAACACAGTGCATCCGTGGACAGCTGAATGATTAAGTGTTGGGGTAACACAGTAAGCAACTTGGACTCTGCACCACTAAAGGTTGTATCCTCCAATTCTTGTTTTTAATGGACTTTTAGAGTGTGGACTGTGTATTTTCCTTTTAAAAAAAAGGAAATTAATTCCTGATATGTTTAGATTTTGTTATGTTCATTTATCTTTTTAATGTACCTTATATTGTCTTGTGTAATAGAACTTACTGTTGCTTTTTTCTGAAATTACTGTTGTGTCTTTCATTGTGTGTTTACTCACCGCCCAATTTAAAGAAACCTGTGTGCTATTATTGGTAAATTTCAGGAGTTCCCAGTCTCTTAATAAAACTGGGTGGCGTAGTTGGATATTTTAATGGTGTCTAACTTAGATTACCAGTAAGTTTGACCAGACACCTGTTACAAGATAATGAGCACATTGTTTTGCAGTCTCTTCATCTTCCTCTTCCCCTCTGTGCTCTTTCTTGTTCCATTGTGTTCCAAAGTCATATGGTGAAGTTTGTAGACTTACAAAGAGGTGCGGCCACAATGAAATGTTAGCTCATGGGCTGAGAAGTGTGGGCAGAGTTTTGCAAAATGAGTGCCCTGGTTTTCAAACTGTGCTGATAGAGGAATGAGTTTTTGACTGTGGGGTGTGAGAATTAGTACCCTAAGTTCTTGTCTATAAGCCGTGGCTTATCTAAGGAAAAAAGTTGTGGAAATGAAAAAATAGAATATCGGCTTATACATAAATCCGGCTTATACAGTAATCCCTCCTCCATCGCGGGGGTTGCGTTCCAGAGCCACCCGCGAAATAAGAAAATCCGCGAAGTAGAAACCATATGTTTATATGGTTATTTTTATATTGTCATGCTTGGGTCACAGATTTGCGCAGAAACACAGGAGGTTGTAGAGAGACAGGAATGTTATTCAAACACTGCAAACAAACATTTGTCTCTTTTTCAAAAGTTTAAACTGTGCTCCATGACAAGACAGAGATGACAGTTCTCTCTCACAATTAAAAGAATACAAACATATCTTCCTCTTCAAAGGTGTGTGTGTCAGGAGCACAGAATGTCACATAGATAGAGAAAACAATCTCTAGCAAACAAATCAATGGTGCTGTTTGGCTTTTAGGTATGCGAAGCACCGCGGCACAAAGCTGTTGAAGGCGGCAGCTCACACCCCCTCCGTCAGGAGCAGGGAGAGAGAGAGAGACAGAGTTTGTTTTTCAGTCAAAAATCAATACGTGCCCTTCGAGCTTTTAAGTATGCGAAGCACCGTGCAGCATGTCGCTTCAGGAAGCAGCTTTACAAAAGATAGCAACGTGAAGATAATCTTTCAGCATTTTTAGACGAGCATCCGTATCGTCTAGGTGTGCGAACAGCCCCCCTGCTCAATCCCCATACGTCAGGATCAGAGAAAGTCAGCGCAAGAGAGAGAGAAGAGTAAGCAATCTAGCTTCTCAGCCATCTGCCAATAGCGTCCCTTGTATGAAATCAACTGGGCAAACCAACTGAGGAAGCATGTACCAGAAATTAAAAGACCCATTGTCCGCAGAAATCCTCGAACCAGCAAAAAATCCGCGATATATATTTAAATATGCTTACATATAAAATCACAATTTAAATGACCGGTACGCGCGCGTGTTGACTCGGCGACGCCCAGAGCAGAAAGAACGCGCTCCGGCCGCGCCATGCGGGGAGTGAGAGAGACGCCAATATCTCACACTCTCTCCCCCCTTAAAGAAATTAAATGGGTGCGAGTGAGACCACTGACCTCCCTCTCTTCTATTAGTTATAGGTTATAGTACATTCGGCTTATCCATGAGTCCGGCTTATCTATGATAAGATTTTATTTTAAAAATTCGTATGATTTTTGGTCTCCGGCTTATACACGAGTACGGCTTATAGACAAGAACCTAGGGTAATTGATAATTTGGTGTATTCATTCAATCATATCTCATTGAGAAAAAACTGTAATCAGTCAGGACATCCATTCTCTAAATTTCCTTAGCATTTTACATAGGGTCTGTTCCCCTGTCTTCTCTTTCTGGTAATTAATCTCTGACCATCTTTTCTTGATCCTGCCTATTCATATTCCGCGCTTGTTGTACACATCCCTATCCATGAATGAGCAGCACCTTTGCATAATTGTTATGAATTTCATTTCTAATGTGTCCTTCATATTTCATTCCTATGGGAGCTTTAAAAGATCTACTGTTATTGATCAAACCTATTTGTAGTAGTATGGTTGGGTAGCACATATCGCAGACACTTTCCTGATCTAAGGTCCTGAGTTTAAATTCCATGCCTGGTCATTGCCCATTGTGGAGTTTAAACATTCTCCCCATGTCTGTGTGAAATTCACACTGAGTTTCCTCCACATCCCCAAAGGTTTGCCTGATTGGTGAATGCATATTGTTCTATGTGAGTGGGTCCTGTGATGGACTGATGTCCGTTTCAGGGCTGTTTGCTGTCTTATGCCCAGTTCTGCCTTGATTGATTCTGGTTTCCAATGGCTCTACACTAGATTATTTGGGTTTAAAAAGGTTAGGTCTCCCAATATATTTTTACTGTGCTGTTTATGAAACTTCTATACAATGGTGACTTTTCTCCTTAGGCAGTATTTCATCCTATTCTGCACTGGCCACTGTGTGGAAGCACCTTGATTTTATATTTTTTTTCTTTTTCTATTAGATTTCTACATTTTGGTCCATCTTTAACTCTCTGTGTTCTGCGTCCTTCTGTCCCAGCATCAGGAAATAGCCCTCATGTTGTTTGGTTGATCAGCCTTTTCTCTCAGTCTTCTAGTTATTAGCCCAGTGGTTAGACTGCCACCCTCTTTATAATTACAGATAGGCCTGGAAAGAACTTGGGATTGGACATATATATGGAGGATGCATATATGGTCCATATATATTGTCCAGAAATCTTCAAAGCACACTTTATGAGAAGGACTTCAGTTGTGACATGCCATAAACAGAAGCAATTAAGAAGGCAAATGGGTTGTTGGGTTGTATAGCACTCTTTGTGTAGTGCAAGACAAGGTAGGTTAGTATTAATCTGTATAATGCACATACAGTATCTATAGACCGTTTAGCATCTCCATATTAAAAGAAAAAGAAAAAAGTACTAGAGAAAGTCAAAAAATAAACTGATTCTTCGAAAGATGAGGAAAGCTTGAAATGCATTTATCTTTTTAGGTCAAGCAAACAAAGACCAAGAGGTGACATGACAGAAGGGTTTTAAATTAGGCAGAGAGTAGTAAGGTGCATGTTAGGGGCATGTTAGCTGTTAACTCCTCTACTTTAAAATAAGTTGTCTAACTAGTACAAAGTAACACATTTGAAGCTAGCCAAGGATCCATCCATCCATCCATCCATTATCCAACCCGCTCTATATCCTAATCTGCTGGAGCCAATCTCAGCCAACACAGTGCGTAAGGCAGGAATTTTGCAAAAATGGGATTCTTGAGCTATTTTTTAAAGTGGCCTTTTCTTTTAAAATGCTTTTGTTGTACACAACTGGTTACACCAGAACACTTAAGCAATTATCCAAATATAAAATAACACATCAATTAGCAAATTAACATATAACCCTTGATTATTCATAAAAATGAGATTGCTCAATAGGAACAGGTGGTGGTGATCAAAGTTGGTTCTGATTAGCAGTTGTCATTGTCACAAACCTATTTTGAAAAAAAAAAAACGAGTCACAGTCATCATATAGGAACAGCGATAAAGTGATATTCCATGTAATTGTGAAAGACACTAACTTTATTATCAATTTGTTTTCACAAATTAAGTCTTGTGCTGCTCCAATTTTCTATAATAAAACCCAGCATCACAGAATCAATCTATCCATCCATCCATCCATTTTCCAACCCGCTGAATCCGAACACAGGGTCACGGGGATCTGCTGGAGCCAATCCCAGCCAACACAGGGCACAAGGCAGGAAACAATCCCGGGCAGGGTGCCAACCCACCTCAGGACACACACAAACACACCCATACACCCGCACACACTAGGGCCAATGTAGAATCGCCAATCCACCTAACCAGCATGTCTCTGGACTGTGGGAGGAAACCGGAGCGCCCGGAGGAAACCCACGCAGACACGGGGAGAACATGCAAACTCCACGCAGGGAGGACCCGGGAAGCGAACCCAGGTCCCCAGGTCTCCCAACTGCGAGGCAGCAGCGCTACCCACTGCGCCACCGTTTTTCTTAAATGATCTAAACCCACTTTTTAGCATCATTACACTATGAGCAGTTACAGCCTTCATCATTGGGTTCAAGACAATAACTAAACCTGGACAAAACATCAGTTAGTAACATAGGGCTATTACTGATGCCAGGTCAATTTAGTTTACTGTAGTTGCCAATTAACCAAACATGCATATCTTTTGGAGGTGGTAGGAAAACCCAAGTGCCAACCCCCCAAAAATAAATAAGAAAATACAAGCAGACATGGGGAAAGCATGCAAAGTCCCTGGGAAAATCCCTGGAACTGAGTAACAGCAACACTTATCATTGTGACACCATGTCACCCATTCTGCAGAATTAGACTGGAAAAACTAATTGGTACTCCACTCCATCCCATAATTTATACACATTTTTGGATTCTTTTTAAGTAGGTTTTCCTTTAAAAGCTGAGTATGTACAAAAGCACAGTTTTCTAACGCCTATCTTTTCAAACTTGCTTCGACCAGATCAACCAAATCCATAGCAATATTGTATAACACAAGGCATATTTCTGAGTGCTTATCATCATTCATTTTCTTGATCAGTCTGTTTTACACACTGACTTTCTGTAACGGCTTAATCTCAATCATCCATCACTTTGCCCATGTTGAGTACCAGCTTCTTCAATTTAATATTGCACACCATGTGTAAATGTAATGATTTTATGTCATGTTTTAGGAATGCATCCCTGCTAGTGTGTCTACCCTTGCAGATCACTTTGGATAAGGGCATGTGATAAAGTAATTCAGATAAATGGAATATATTTTGAAAAAAAATAGTATAGATGGAAACAGTTATTTTTCTGAAGAAACTACATTATATTTGATTCAGTTAACTTATTAGAATGTGAGAAACAAATCTGCTTATTGTGGCAAACTCTTGGCCCAGTGGGTGCTTTATGATTTATGATTCCTATCCAAAACAAAAATGGTATTGGAACAAAGGAGGCAGAATTCTCTTTGGACTTTCTGGGAATGGGCGACAGCTTAATCCCACTCCTTTGTGCTGCCTACAGCTCTATCAACATATATACTGTAAATCATCTGCCCTGATTCTTTTTCAATCTATCTTAATTTACTCACATTTATTAATTTAGTTGCATCTATCTATCTATCTATCTATCTATCTATCTATCTATCTATCTATCTATCTATCTATCTATCTATCTATCTATCTATCTATCTATCTATCTATCTATCTATCTATCTATCTATCTATCTATCTATCTATCTATCTATCTATCTATCTGTTTAGTGCATTTCATTACTATCTGTGTGGAACAGCCTTTATCCAGCCCTTGTAGGATTCAGTTTTTGATGCCCTTTTTGTGGCATTCTGTACAGAATTGTCTGACTAGCTTCAGTACCTACTTCCATGTATAGTGGTCGAACAGTAGGGAAACCCAAGAAGAGTATATCCGCACACAAACAGACGAAGACAGTTTATTTCAGAGACTCCTAGCCCAAAGCAACAACTTTGTTCACAGAGAGCAGCTCAGAAATCTTGGAATATTCAGATCCTTGAATATCTGAAGAGCTCAGGTGTTTGAAAGGTTCACATGGGCCCAGAGATAATGACAAGGAGGTTATACTTTTGTACGGTTCAAGCAGGGTATGCAATATGTTATGACATTTCAGGAAGCTCTCTCCTGGCTGTTCTGGTGGTGTGGATGGGATGTGCACAGTTTTCATCACAGAAATAAATAAATATGGTAAAACTTGACTAGTGTTTACTTTTCTGCTTGTGTGATTTCATGTGAAAACTAAAATAGAAAAAAATGTTAGTTTGTAAATTTTTCATATTGCAAGTGGTATTTTTTCTACATTTCATAGAATCCCTCAACATTGAAATCAGGTTTACAAAGTGAATGGTTGCATGTACAATTGAATAAGAAAATTCAGCTTTTGTTAGAAACAAACATCCTAACTGTGACACTGACATTTATCACCTCTTCAGCATTTCAGTGCATTTGGACACTAAAGATTCTGTAAGTAGGTGGTTTTAAAAATTGTGTATTTAAAGTGTAGAACGTAAAGAGAACTTTTATAAGAGCAGGTCCAACTTTCTTTAACATTTAAATATAATTTCAAGAATAAATAAACTACTACATATATACTATACTATACTATAAACATCTACTACTGACAGTCTGTTAGAGCCAGGATCAGGAACTTGAGAACAAAATATTAGAAAATTACAGAATGGGAACTCATCATTTAGCCCAACCAGCTCATCCACCCTGTTCACCTACTGTAGATTCCCCAAAATAACATCAAATCGAGATCTGCAGGTTCCTAAATCCCTACTCTCTATGGCTCTACTTGATAAAAACCTTTCTAGTATTTGTATGAAATCTGCCTTTAACAAGTTTCCTACCATGTCCTAGTGTTGTTGTTGCAGAGTCTGTTTTAAAGTAGCAACTTGGATCCACTGCACTAATTCCTTTCATAATTTTAAACACTTCAAACATGTCCCCTCTTAATCTCTGTTTGCTTAAACTGAAAAGGTGCAACTCTTTCAATATATCCTCATAGCTCACACCTCTTAATCCCAGAATCAGTCTAGTCACTCTTCTTTGAAATTTCTCTAGCACTGTTATGTCTTTTTTGTAATATGGAGACCAAAACCATACACAGTATTCCAGGTGAAGCCTCACTAGTACATTAAAAAGCTTATACAAAACCTCCATTGACTTGGGCTCTACACATTGTGCTATATAACCTGTCATTCTGTAAGTTTTCCTTATGGATTCTGTATGCTGTCCGGATGTTAATAGTGAAGAGTTCACTACAACTCCTACATCCTTCTAATAAAGTGTAATTTCAAGTTATAGGCCTCCTAATGTGTATTGAAATCTAACATTTTTACTTCCTACATGTGAAATTTACGTTTCCTTAACATTACATTAAATCTGCCACAAATCTGCCCAAGTGGGTATGTTGTCCATATCCCTCAGTGAAAATGACCTGATTCTACATTATCTGCCCTTTCTCCTAGCTAGGTTTCATCTGCAAACTTAACCAGCTCATTGATTATATTCTTGTCCAGATCATTTATATATATTAAAAATAGCAGGGCTCCCAGCATTGATCCCAGAGGGACACCACTGCTAACATCACTCAATTCTGATAAGGTTCCCCCCTCACCATTAACCTTTGCTTCCGTATTTGAGCCAATTTTGCACCCTATAGACAGTGCCCTTCTTTTAGTTTGGTCGCTAATCTTAAATGTGGTATCTTATCAAAAGCTGTCTGAAAATCAAGATAAATAATTTCATATTCACCTCTCTGATTATATGCTTTTGTTGATTCCTAATCACTACATCTAAATGTCTTTTCACATTCTTCATCCGGATTAGGAAACAACTAAGAAAAAGTCACTAGAAAAATGAATAAAAGAATGAAAATATGTCTCCTTTATACTATGTCTGGAATGAATGGTAACAGTGATCAATAACCTACAAAATAAAACCTATAGAATTTCTCACAAATGAGAAGAAAACACATACATCCATCAAGCCCTTTTGCTTAGCCAGTACAGTTATTTTTTGGACTCAATTCTTTATAGTTGTCAGTGTCTGTACATTAACTACATGACATTATAGTTTGCTCCAGACTCCCACAACCCTTGTGCGAAGAAACACTTCCCCTTAATTTACATCAATGTCCCATAAAATTTCATAGGATTAACATCAATATATACAGTAGACTGGGGGCATATTAGTTTGCAAATGACTACAGTCGTAAATCAGTGTGTAAAAAGCCATTGATCAAACTATTCATTTTCGTAACTGCTCTCTACAGCAGAAAGCAGGATTCCAGCATGACAATAATGAACATAAGTCAAGAATTCATTTCCCATACTTTTTTCACTGTAAACATAATTTTCATAAGGTTGTAAATATGCTATTTCCTTAAAAATAGTTAAAAGGTCTTGAAAAGCTCTGCCCTCAATTATATTAAATTGTGCTAGATAAAGACAAGAAAATATACAAGATAAAGATCAGAAATAGATTAAACGGTGTTTTATTATGCATCTCTGGATGTGAAACCAGATATACATATGTCATATAATCCCAGAACTTCTTACCAAATGTATTCTTTAACTAGGATAATGAAGGGTCAGGGGTGCTGGAATTCTGCAAACCACTAACAGAGTTATACGCCGGACTTCTGGTACCAAAACTAGCACAGTCCAACTCGATGACCCTGGAAATAGCTCTGGGGCTTTACTGGAAATAACCCTATTAGGGGCTTTAAGGTTACCACTCAACAAAGCTATTATTGATTTGGGAGTTAGAAGGAGAAGTTTTAGAAAATATATTGAAATGGCCAGGGTCACAAGATAGTAATGGGGTGCTAATGGGGTGAGTCTTGTGTGTGCCGTTTATAAGAACATAAGAAATCTGACATACAAAAGGAGACCATTCCGTCCATCAGGCCTATTTGTATAGCTCATAGCTGATCTGTCCCAGTATCTCAACCAGATTCTTCTAAAAGGTTGTTAAGGTTTCTGTTTCATCTATTCAACTTTTACGTGGGCAGGTGAGTGAGCCACCCTATTGAGTAGACAGGGATTTAACACCTGTTGACACAGGCCGAGAGAAGCTTTTGAAATTCACAAAATATTTGTACATTAATGCATTTTGTTTTGTGACTAGAGTGTATACCAATCTGTGTGAATAAAAATGCTATTTTTGTTTTTTGCTGAATAAATAACAGATGCTTTTTATGACTTATGAGTGGGAGATAAATAACCAAGCACTAGACAAAGTGTTGCCAAAAACAGAAATAGTATTTGAAACCAGAATATATTTCATAAATTATAATTACTTATCCGATAGGCAACCATAATAGAGTTGAGGAGAGGATATGTTACAACTAAAAAATTAAAAGATAGATCAAGCCATCTTAACAAAAATGCGAATTTAAAATTTTAAATTGCCATGACGGATGAGAACGTTCCATGAAAGTAACATGGTGGTTTATTAAGAGAGAGGTAGAGATCTGGAAGTCATTCTTTGGGATATTTTAGAAGAAAAGTCAAGTCAATGCAGTACACTAATGCAAAGATCAACCTCCACAATTCAAGAGGATAGACAAAACTTGAAGTCAAAGTTTAAATCTAAGTCAAAATCAGAAACTAAATTTGCATGTATTTACTGCTTGAAGGAGAAAGTCTTCAGTTATTTTCAAAAAAGTGCTAACATTTCCTTAACTGTGCCATCATCATATTGCTTTAACAGTGAGGCCAAATTATATGCCATGGTTACCATGATATGTGGGCCATGTGACATGTGCATCATGTCCTTAACAACCATGAAGAGTCATAGCAACCACAAACACAAAATGGTGGTGCAAATGAAAACCAAAAGTACAAAATGGCAGCGGTCCTGCCTAGGAAGAACCAGTAGTGAAGTAGGAATAAATGAGACCAGAAGATGAAGCATAGTCAAAAACTCATCCCAAAAGTGTAAACCAAAGATAATAATAATAACAATAATAATATTATAACTTTATTTGTATAGTACTTTCATGCCAGGTGGCATAAAGTACTTCGCATGGAACACAGAAAACACAAAATAAAATAAATTAAAACTCCAGCAAAGGAAATCAAAGAAATAAAATGAAATTACAAAAGCAGGTAAAATGATTTGAAATAATAAAATATAATCACAAAGAAAATGAACCTAAACAACTAACAAGTCGTCCCACAGCCAGAAAAAAATTAAGCATGTATATTAAGAAATGCTGTGCAATAAAAATGTGTTTTAAAATGAGACTAAAAATTGCTGCAGAATGAGCTGATCTAATACTCAACAGAAAGTTGTTTCAAAGTTTAGGGGCCAATACAGAAAACGTTTTGTCACCTTTAGTCTTTAGTGCAGACTTTGGAACAGCAAATAGGCCTTGGTCTGACAACCTTAGGGGTCTCATTGTTTGATATGGTGTCAGCAATTTCGTAACATAATCTAGAGCAAAAAAAAGATCTGTCCAATCTCTCAAGTCTAAACAGAAGAACAAAATCAGTTGTCAACAGCCAAATCTCAAGATTAATACACTATACAATCACTGGCTCGCAGGATTTATCTGTAATCTTAGATGGCAAGGAGGTGCAGTGTGCTGACTTTTATACAGGCCACGATCACTGAGACCATGCCTTTTAACGATGGATCATCACATCATTACAGTGATGCCACCAGTAAAAAAGAAAATGATATCTATAAATTACCTTAAAACTAACAAAACAAATGAAACAAAACTACAAAACAAATATTACGGTAGATTTTAAGTCCTTAGGTATCAAATCCATAGAAATGATGTCAAATTTTTGCATAACGGAAACACATTAAAAAGTAAAAATACTAACCACAACACGCAATGCCCAAGAAAAACAAGTAAACAAAATAGTGACAACACACAAGAAACATAAACAAAACCTTAAAACTGCGTAATACTAACAAATGTCAAAGAATGGGCCTATGCTAGAAACAACTATTTCAGATTGCTTTAATGTTGATATTTGAATGGGTTGTGCACACAAACTGTTCCCCATCCATAAGATATAGCAGACAGACAGGGAAAGGAAATGAGATAGCTGCTACCTGGGCAGATTAGATGGAGTCATGGTTTAGTTGCCTAGTTTAGGGATAGCAGACTGGGCTCACAAGGGAGTACCAAGGAGTCTGTTATCTAACCTGATAGACTGGCCAGTTACATAGATACAGATACACCTACTGTTGTATTTTGTCATCTAGCAGCACAGAGAAGAAATATAGAAAGCAGATGTCTAGTATGTTCTGCATTGGCTGGTGAAGGACAAGACAGAGAGCAGGAGGCTCAGGCTGGCATTAGGTATTTTTACAGAGCAAACACGAACACAGCCATCTGAGCCTCGTTCTGCACACACATTTAACAGCTAACACTGCCTTATTGGGTGAGTGACCTACAGAAATGAAATGCAAACACCCCTCATGTTCAACCAGCGTGAGTTCTTTAGCTTATGCATATTTTCCTTTTCTGCATTTTCTTTTTTTATTTTAAGGTATTATTTGTGGGCGGCACGGTGGTCCAGTGGGTAGTGCTGCTGCCTCGCAGTAAGGAGACCCGGGTTCGCTTCCCGGGTCCTCCCTGCGTGGAGTTTGCATGTTCTCCCCGAGTCTGCGTGGGTTTCCTCCGGGCGCTCCGGTTTCCTCCCACAGTCCAAAGACATGCAGGTTAGGTGGATTGGCGATTCTAAATTGGCCCTAGTGTGTGTGCTTGGTGTGTGGGTGTGTTTGTGTGTGTCCTGCGGTGGGTTTGTACCCTGCCCAGGATTGGTTCCTGCCCTGTGTTGGCTGGGATTGGCTCCAGCAGACCCTGTGTTCGGATTCAGCGGGTTGGAAAATGGATGGATGGAAGTATTATTTTTCTTATGTTGTGACTAGTGATCTATTTATTATTTACTCTCAAAGATAATTACATATTTTCCTGTGTCCCTTGTCCTTTGTAGGTGGTACCCCAAGAAATTGGGCCCCCTGACATCACAGCTGAAGGGCCACTCTCTGAAGTTGTTTGAAGAGTGCTTTCATAGTGAATATTCTTTTCCTGGTCTTATGATTTATTTACTTCCGTCTGTGGTTATTGCCCCTGAATTTTGTATTGGGTGTTGTTTGTTCTGGGTTGCATATTTAGCAGACCCTTCTTTGCCTAATTTTTGCCCTTTGTTTTGTCTTGTTTTAATAAAGATTTAAAATTGAGTTTGTCTCTTAAGCCAGAGGTTTTTGCAGGTTCCTCTCCCCATGGGAAATTTCAGCTTTTTACTTAAATTTAAAATCCTTTCCTGTCTTTTGGGGTCCTGAAGAAGCCAAAGCCTGCCAGTAGAGTTTGGTGTTAGGCTGTCAGGGGTGGGTTCTTTTTGTATATCAAGTTTTTTGAGGTACCTCACCCTTTTGCTATTTTCTGTGCACTCATTCATAACAGCAGTTTCCAGGAACAGTTTCTGTGCACTCATTCATAACAGCAGATTCCAGGAACAAAAATAATAACAAAAGGTTCAGGAGATTATTTTCCCGTGACACCTATTCAGTTCAGAGCTCCTGGTCCCCAACACTAATGAACAAGACCAACAAATTCTAACCCTTTTTGATCTAAACTGTTATGTTTCAGACAGGGTTCCTCCCTGGGCTGGGGTTCAGATTTATCTTTTATGTCTTTTTTATTCATTTTTGTTATGTTTTAGGTTAACATTGTCGATCATTTAGTTTCTATTTGTCTATGTATCTTCCTCAGTGTTCTATATATTTTGTGCTCATCGCCATAAAGGGATTGCCTTCAGTTCTATAAAGGCTGAGAAAAACCCACAAACCCTTGTGACACATTGTATTCACTGGCATTGATGAGTTCTTCTGATTATTATTATTGTGGTTTGTGGATTACCTAGATTTTTGACCAGTTTGCACTTTTCTTTACCTTTGTCTGGATTTTTGCATTGGGACTTGTTTGCCATGGAATTGACTACTTTTAGAAGGGCAACTCCTTCTGTATTTTTTGTTCTCTTCAGAGCTTTTATGCTGCAGAGCATTTTTGTGTAAAATAAATCCTTTTATTTTACAAAGAGTCTTCATATTCCCTTTGGGGATTTTGGTTTCTCTTCTTGAGGCTTTATTTTAAAACAAACAATAAAAACAAGTTCTTTTGCCCAGAGCATAATTAATGCCAAATTTCTTTTATTTCATTTGTTTTTCTTAGTTTTTGAAGAAGCCACCTTTCATCTTGCTTCCATCAAACAAAACATTAAGAAGATCAATGTGATTGTCATTTGGATTTATAACAATGGTATTCTTGAAGTCACAGTTCCCCATATGACTTTGTCAACATTTGGTGCCCCACACCGCCCAAAATACAAAATAATCAGGAGGATAGAGCCCAAGTATTATGAATAAAACTACAAATCTCTTCATTTATTTAAATATTTTTCGCCATTACTATATTTTTGCTTTGTGCCTTCTCCCACCACAAACTATCGTGTATGGGGGAAGAGTGAAAGCTTTAGATTCATCAAAAATGTTGATCTCCGGTTTTCTCATTAATTTAGGGTCCCCTGATACCAAAAACATTAATATCTCGATGATGGGTGTGTGTCTGTTTGTGTTTGTGTGTTACAGTTTCTTGAGGACAGCCTAGAACTAAAACGGATGGACAGAAATATGCCAAATTTGAAACTTAGAATAGAATAGAATGGCTTTTATTGTCACTATACACATGTACAATGAGATTAAAAGCAGTTCCTCCAGTGCAAACATATATGTAAAACACAACAAATAAAAAAACAAATAGGCAAAAAGTTGCAAAAATAAGTTCTGCAACGCTATACATATGGAAAGAATAAATAACTATTGCACTATTGGGTTATTGCACATTATTTAAATATTGGAAAGAATAAATAACTATTGCACTATTGGGTTATTGCACATTATTTAAATATTGCACAATAATAATGATCATGTGCAGTGAGTAGTGGATGTTGGACCCTGAAAGTAATGATATTGTACAGTATACAGATATTGCACAGTTATTATCAATACCATTTAGATATTGGATATTGCACAGTTGATGGATAGAAGAAAATCCTATGGGGGGGTTAGACTGTGTAGTCAGCGCATGTGTGAGTTTAGAATGGTTATGGCTTTTGGGAAAAAACTGTTCTTGAGTCTGTTTGTCCTTGTTGTGATGCACCTGTAGCGCCTCCCTGAGGGCAACAGGTCAAACAGATCAGAGCCAAGGTGGGAGCAATCCTTGATGATGTTTTTTGCTCTGCTGAGGCAGCGGGAGGTGTAAATGTCCATCAGGGAGGGGAGAGGGCAGCCGATGACCTTCTGTCCTGCCTTTACTACACTCTGAAGCCTCTCCCTGTCTGCCATGGTGCAGCTGCCGTACTATACTGTGATACAGTACGTCAGCAGGCTCTCGATGGACGAGAGGTAGAAGGTCAGTAGCAGGTTGGAGTCCAAGTTGTGCTTTCTGAGGACCCTCAGGAATTGTAACCGACTGCTGAGCCTTCTTGATGACTGCTGTGATGTTGTCTGTCCAGGAGATGTCAGCGTAGATAAGGACGCCGAGAAGCCAGAAGGTATGGACCCTCTCCACACACTCGCCATTGATGTAAAGGGGGGCTAAGTCGGTGTTGTGCCTCCTGAAGTTGACAATGATCTCCTTGGTTTTCCTGGTGTTCAGAGCCAGATTGTTCTTTGAACACCAGGCTGCCAACTTCAGGACCTGCTCTCTGTAAACTGCCTCGTCTCCCTTTGAGATGAGTCTGACCACTGTGGTGTCGTCAGCAAACTTGACGATGAGGTTGTTGTTGTGGGCCGGACTGCAGTCATGGGTGTAGAGACAGTATAGAAGAGGGCTCAGCACACAGCCTTGTGAGGTACCGGTGTTCAGTGTGCGAATGGAGGAGAGGTGGGGGCCGAGTCTCACAGTCTGGAGCCGGTTGGTAAGAAAGTCTTTTATCCAGACACATGTGAAAGGGGGAAGGCCAAGAGTGACCAGTTTGGTGATGAGAATGTCAGGAATGATTGTATTGAAAGCTGAGGTATAATCCACAAAGAGCATCCGGATGTAGCTCTGTGGCTGCTCCAGATGGCTTAGCACAGAGTGGAGAGCTACGGCGATGGCGTCTTCTGTGGGTCTGTTCGTGTGATATGCGAATTGGTAGGGATCGAAGTCTTGGGGGAGATAGTCCTTGATGTGCTGGAGAACTAGTCTCTCGAAGCACTTCATGATTACCGGAGTGAGGGCCACGGGGCGATAATCATTTAGGCTGGTGATGGGAGACTTCTTCGGCACTGGTATGATTGTGGCTGATTTTAAGCAGGACGGAATGACTGCCTGGGCTAGGGAGAGGTTGGAGATTTTGGTGAAGATAAGGGTGAGCTGGTGGGCACACACTCTGAGCACCCTACCAGGCACTCCATCTGGGCCGGCAGCCATCTTGGGGTTCACTGCCAAGAGCACCCATCTGACATTGTGCCCCTTTACAGTGAGTGGAGTGGTGCAGGAACCCGGTCAGGGTGGGAGCAGGGCTGGAGCCGGTGAGTGCTGCTGTTGTGATGATTCAAAGTGAGCAAAAAAGTGAGCTCCTCTGCTAGTGGCGCACTCAGATCTCCTGTTGTTGCATCACAGTCTCTGTAGTTTATGATGTTTTGTATTGCCTGCCACACCTCCCGTGTATTATGGCTGGACAGGTGGGACTCTATGCTCCTCTTATGCCCCGTCTTGGCTTTTTTAATTCCACTTTTCAGAGCGGCTCGGGCAGCCCTGTACAGAGCTCTGTCACCTGACCTGAAGGCAGCGTCGCGGGCTCTTGAGGAATGTATGGACCTGGCTGGTCATCCAGGGTTTCTGGATTGGGAAAACCTGAATGTTTTTGTCCTCAGTCACATTCCCGATGCAGAACCTGATATAGTCCAGTACCGTTCCTGTGAATGTTTCCAGCTCTTGGTGTTCAAATATGTTCCAGTCTGTCTGTTCGAAGCAGTCCTGTAGTTTGGAGAGTGCATTTTCAGGCCAGGTTGTAACAGTCTTTATGGTGGGCCTGGTCTGAGGAGGGTGTAGGCTGAGGGGAGCAGGAGTGAAAGATGGTCAGACTGGCCGAGTTCGGGGAGGGGTATGGCTCTGTATGCATGCTTGATGTTGGAGTAAACATGGTCCAGAGTGTTCTCCCCTCTAGTAGAACATTTAACATGTTCTACTAGAGGGGAGAACACTCCCCTCTAGTAGAACATTTAACATGTTGATAAAATTTCGGGAGTACAGTCTTCAAGTTGGCCTTGTTAAAGTCTCCTGCAATTACTGTATGAGCACCATCAGGGTGGGCTCGCTGCTGTTCGTTAATGGTGTTCAGCAGGAGAGAGAGCGTCGTGTTTACATTGGCGTCGGGTGGAATGTACACAGCCATGACAATCACTACTGTTAGCTCTCTCGGTAGAAAAAAAGGCCGGCATCTTACAGACATGTACTTGAGGTCAGGGGAACAGTGTTTGTCTATAATTGTCCCATTATTGCACCAGTTATCATGCACATAAATACAGAGCCCCCCTCCTCTGCTCTTACCGGATTCCTTTGTCCTGTCCCAGCAGAGCAAAGTGCAATCTGCTAGCTGCATGCTAGCATTGGGTATCCCCGGGTGAAGCCAGGTTTCAGTGATAATCAAAACACAGCAGTCACGAACATAGCGATTTCCAGTGAGTTGTAATTCCAAGTCATCCGTTTTATGCACCAGGGATCTGGCATTGGTGAGATACAGGCTCGTTAGAGGTGGCTTGTGTGGTTGTTTCTTTAGCCTTAACATAACACCAGATCTGTGGCCCCGCTTCTGCTTCCTTTCCCTCCATGTCTGCGCCGTCCCATACACCCGACAGCAATCCACGGAGAGCCCGCTGGTCTCACTGTGTTGTCTGGAATGTTGTGTGTGTGATGAAAAACACTCAAAGCAGATGTCTGGCACTGGACACCGATGTCTATAAGGTTCTGACGGGTGTAGTGGATGTTCGCAGAACCGATAGTGCACAACCAACCAAGAAAAAAGTACAAAAACAACAAAAAAGAGCACTGAAAAGGAGAGCCGTGAGCCGCTGTGACCATGCATGCCGACATTCTAAGCCTGCTATGTTATTAGTTTTTGAGACAAATTGTGTAAGAGAAAGTCACTCAAGAGGAACCCACAAATACCGTAATTCTGCAATTAATTATGAATTCCTCTCATCAATTGCTATCATAATAACCTATTTTATGATCAGAAAGATCAGAATCAGTGCCATAAATGATTACTGAAATGTTATAGAATAGTTCAGGTAACTTGGTTGTTAGTGCGCAAAGCCTATTGACGCTCACATCCAAATTTTTTTATTGTGTTAATTGTTATCAATATTTTTGCAATATCATTGCATTTTGTTTTTGTTTTTTTCTTGATGGCACCAATACAGTACTTTGGACTTTCATGGTCATAGACATGCCATTTATATTAACAACAACCATCGCCATGTACAGTTTTGCTGTTGTCATCACATAAAAATGCTTTAAAAGATGGTGATAAACTGTTCATAATGTTTTTATAATGTTTTTCTTAAGGAAAATTCATGATTTTGCCTGGTTAGATAAATGAATATTAGCTATTTGAACCTTAACAAATAGGGTTTTTGTATTGTTTGGAATGTTGACCATTGCTTTTTGGGTGTTTACTTTGTTTTTTGGCCCATTAGAATAACTTGAACAGACACTATCCACTTTGGGTATGAAACTAAGATAAATCCCAATACATAAAAAGGTAACATTTGTGGAAATGATGGAAATATAAACCCACAGCATTCAAAATCCTGATACAATATACTTAGATATTATGCAGCATGCGTAACTTTTTTGCTTTTTTATGTATTCAATTGACCAAAGAAGGAGAGGAGAGGATTCATATTCAACAAGCCTTTGTTATTGGCGATGGGTGCTGTAGGCTCGAGTTATTTTACCAAGTCTTGTATTTCATGATTTAATTATGATGAAATAAGGGTCATTCATAGTGTCTCTTGCAATAATCAAAGCAAAGAAACAGACTCTCATCATTTAAGGGTGCACCTGACACATTGAGAAGTTGCTAAAATATCACTGATAAAAGAGTCGCTGAACCAATCCAGTAACCAGGGCAGGTTAGGGCACAAGTTCTGTACGCTATCAATTCTCAAAGATAATTTTAAATGTATTAATCCATAATAAAGATGGAAGTCCACTCTGCTTGAAGTATCCATGTTATATTTATATCTCCTTATCTCTTATCTTTTTCTGGACTCATGCTAATCATTTTTATGGCAAGCCAAATTAACATTTAGAGATATCAAGTCAAATTGGGGAGCATGCACTGGTACAGTGCGTTGCCACACTCACTACACGATGAAACAACTCGGGATCCCAGTTTGCAACTCCCCAGGCAGACACACGGTCCAGTCCCACCCTCCGGAAATGACCCTCTATCTGCTTCAGCCAGGTGTTACATGGGCGACCTCCTGGCCCGGTCCAGCCACTCAGGTCCCCAACAATGAGGATCTTACGAGCTGGATCACCCTCGGGGAAACGCGCCACATGACCTTAGTGCCGTAACTGATGCTCCCTCACAATGCAGGTAATGTGCCTCATTCGGGACTCTATGAGCAACCGCTCATCGACACAAAGTCAAACCAACGGTACCCAAAGATTTTCTGGAGAGACACAGTACCAAAGCAATCCAGTCTTTGTCTCAGGTCATTGGATAATGTCCATGTCTTGCAACCATATAACAAGACAGGAAGCACCAGGACTCTTAAGACTTGGACCTTCGTCCTTTTGCATAGATATCGGGAGTGCCACACACCCCTTTTCAGCAACCTCATGACCCACCATGCTCTCCCAATCCGTCTACTGACTTCATAGGAAGAGTCACCAGAGACGTGAATGTCACTGCCAAGATAAGTAAACCTCTTGACAAGGTCGACACTCTCTCTGCAAACAGACACACTGCTGATGGCTGTGCCCAAAAGGTCATTAAAGACCTGGATATTGTTTTTTATCCAGGACACTTGCAGACACTCAGACTCCTTGCTCAGTCTCTTGAGCGCCCCGATCAGAGCCTCCATTGACTCCGCGAAAATCACAGCATTATCAGCAAAGTCAAGATTCGTGAATCTTTCTTCTCCAACAGATGCCCCACAGCTGCTGGACCCCACGACCTTGCCCAACACCCAATCCATACAAGCATTGAACAGAGTAAGAGCAAGAACACACCCCTGACGAACCCCAGAATCAACTGGCAAAAATCGCAGAGGTTCTGCCTCCACTCTGCATAGCACTCACAGTACCAGTGTACAGGCCAGCCATGATATCCAGCAACCTTGAGGGGGAACGCTTTGTGAAAATCGACAAAGGCTGCAAAGAAACTCTGCCGATATTCGCGTTTGTGCTTCATGAGAACCCTCAGTGCCAGGATGCGTTCAAAGGTAGACTTCTTAGGCGTAAAACCTGACTGTTCCGGTTGCTGGTAGGTGAGCAAGTGATCACGGATCCTATTGAGGACGACCCTAGCAAGGACCTTACCCGGCACCGAAAGCAGTGTTATCCCCCTTTAGTTGCTGCAATCCAGGTGATCATCCTTCCCTTTCCAGATAGGGACGTCAAGTCCCATTTTTCAGTCAGTTGGGATGATGCCAGTCTCCCAAATGGAAGCAAAGATTGCTTGCAATACCAGGAGGACAGCCTTATCACCAAGCCTGGAGAAATTCACCCTGGATACCACAGAACCCTGCAGCCTTTCCCCCCCTCAGCTGATTCACCACCTGTACAATCTCAGTGAGATTGGGTGGTTCACAGCTAATTGGAGGATCAGCCTCAAGAACTGCAAACCCAGAGATATCCAACGTCCTAGCTGGAGGATCAGCTTTGAACAACTGCTCAAAGTAGCCAGCCCAGCGGGTCACAACTGCAGTGTCATCCGTAAGGACTGTTCCATCAGCTACCCTGACTGTGACTCTCCGAGGAACAGATTTAGATGTGCGTAATGCTTCGATTCCTCTGTAAGCAGTGAAGATATCTGTAAATGCATTTTAGATATCTCAAATTGAATTACAAATATCAAAAAATGTATCTATTTCTAGATGTCTGAAATGCATTTTATGATATCTCAAACTAGTCGGCTACGCCTCCTGCTCGCTTCGCTCGCCCACTCCTGGGTTTGGTTTACCGGATATACAATGTAAAGAGATTGTTATTTTCATGGGAATTGTTTCATATGCATTATTTTCACTTTTACTTTAAAACTTTTGTAAAAACAATTCTTGTCCTTTATTTCTGACCCTGGGCGTGGTTAAATCTCTTTTTCACAGGACGTATAACGCTGCTCGCGTTGTGAAGGGGGGGCAGCTGAACGCACGCTAAGGAGAAGCAGTCGGATCATCTGCTGGTTTGTTACTGCTGCTGCTGGCGCACTGCATGTTCTGCTTGTCGCGCTGTACATCGATAATTTAAAAGCCGGTACAGCAGCTGTCCTTTTGCCACTTCGCATCTCTACTGCTCGCGTTGTGAAGGGTTTGGGGCTGAATGCACGCTAAGGAGAAGTGGTCGGATAATCTGCTGGGTTGTTGTGGCTGGTGAGCTGCGTGTTCTGCTTGTCACTGTTTTAAGAGCTGGGAGCACATGAAGTGTGTCTGCCAAATGCATTCCAACAACTGCTAGGTGTGATGTCCGTGAACTTGTTTTAAATGTTGTTTCACTGCCTTGTCTCGCATAATGTTAAAGTGCATCTCGCAGGACATCAAATTGTCTTCCAAGAAGATCATGTCTCGTCTTCCTAGTCTCTCTCCCAAGATTTTTTTTATAATAGAGAGAGATACATTTTAAGATATCTGAAATACATTTTTAGATATCTTAAAATAACTTCCTGCACATTTAAAGATATCTCGAAATCACTTCCTGTAAAATTTACTTTACAGGAAATTACAATGGAACTATTTCAAGATACAGTATCTGGAAATGTATTTAAGATATCCTGAACCGTGCAGGAAGTTATTTTAAGATATTTTGAAATGTACATGAGAAATTTTGAAACGTGCGGGAAGTTATTTTAAGATATGTGAAAACGTATTCAAGATATCTTAAAATGTGCAGGAAGTTAGTCTGAGGTATCTCAAAATATAATTAAGATAATCTTAAAAATCATTTAAGAAATTCACTGTTATTTATCTCAAATTCATTTCATGATATCCTAAAATAGGTTACTGCTCCACTTGAGATATCTTAGATTTAATCTCAAGATATCTCAAAATGCATCTTTTAAAAGACTTTAAATTATTTCAAGTTATCTCAATAGCATATCTATAATACAATTTAAGATATCTGACATACATTTTCAGATATCTCAAAATCACTTCCTGCTCATTTCGGTATAGCTCAAAGACATTTCAAGATATCTTATAATAAACAGGAAGTCCCATTTTTAAAGGAGGTGATTTTGAGATATCTTGAAATGCATTTAAGATATCTCAAAATAAATTGCAGATATCTTAAAATGTAAAGGAAATTATTTTAAGACATCTCAAAAATGATTTTCAGATATCTTAAGAAGTAAATTTCATTTTGAGATATCTTTAAATGTTAATTCGGCTTGCCATACATTTTAGAATTATTGTCTTTAAGGTATCTGTATATCATCATCTAATGGAATACTGGAATACTGTAAAAATGCAGTGTTTACAAGACGGGTATATATTTTCAAGTCCATATAATAAAAGAATAACATTTCTGTAGGTACAATTGTTTTATTTCATTTTCAATTTAATTTGGCGTTGTGGTACTTAAGTGGACCTTTTCAGATTTAGTTTTATTTTGAACATGTAGATTCCAATTCAGATAACAGTATTCCTAAATGGAATTTATTTAATTTACCGCCATTTTATTTTCTGTGGATGCCAGCATTTTGTGGCACATTCACTACCACGTTGCTAGGTAACCTGGAATAAGTGACTGTGTCGTCATGGGTGTTATGGGTATAAATGTCACGATGAATAATTTCTCTTCATCCAAGGTTATGAAGTGAAAATTAAAAGAGTGGCACATTTTATTTTTGATTGTTTTTTTTACAAATTATTGACTGCACTTTAGATTTCTGATTTTTGGCTTGATGATTGTGTGTTAGACTTCGTGGTTACGGATTTTGCCTGTTTTCTTGTCCATGTCTGGCCATATTCCACAGTATTTTCTGACTCACTCTTTCTGAGAGGGCAGAAATAATCAAATGAGAATCTGACCACAACATATTTAAGATATTTGAAGGCTCTCCCATCTCAATGGCACATGCAATACCTTGAAAATCCTTGACATGTAAACACAACTGAAGGGAGAAGTGAAAGAGGGAAAACAAAAATGTCTACAAGTACAGCATTTTGTAGAGCCCACTACTTGCTATGAGGCTGTGATAGAAACTACAGTTGGTGTATTACTGCATATTCTGTTTTGTTTATGTGTGCATTCTGAAAAAATGCTAATATATACTAATTTGGAAGAAGTGATATAGCTTGTTAATAAATGAAAGTTAAAGCATAAAATTTTCCTGAATTTTGAATTATTGAATTTTACTTGCTTTGTTTGGTAAAGCCCCTAAACACATTAATCTCCTCCCAATCATATTAAGTGATCAACTGCAAAACTGCAAAGTGCTGACCCATTACAAAATATGTCTTGAATCAAATCGCATTGTTATATGTAACTATAAAATGCAATTCAAAAAGGTTAAACAAAGCTAAAATAATGAATTGCGTCAATGAAGTTGCTAGCTTAAACTTGAATAAAAGCCAGAGGACCTTGAGGTGTTTGTGGATTGAGTCTGAACAGCTCAGTATATTTATGAGTCTTTAGACATCATCAAGTGAGTCTATTTTAATGTCATCTCTTACTCCCTTCCTTTTATTACTCTACTGAAAAGAACGCAAATGGCTTTTCTTGACTTTATGCATTATGTTTTTAGTAACATTTTCTTTCTCTTGGCAAATTTGAATATTGAATTTTTAATGTCCCTCTTGACTCTTTTCAAACCATTTTGGTTCAGCTCTATTGTAGCGCCCCATAGCACAGAATAAGGTTCAGACTTCTGTATTATTAACAGCCCTGGCCCCACTTGACTATCCACATATAAGTTCGGCAAGCCCAATATATTTTAATTTAACTCTTTTTAAAATTTATAGGCAGTCCCACAGTCAGGTTGCCATTGTCATTTAATGGAGCTATGTTTCTGGTTTTCAGAATTCTAAGGTAAGGTTTGTGGGTCACTACAAAAAAAGGGAAAAGAGACACTTTTTCAATTATAAGATAAATTTCACTATTATTTAATAATAATAATAATAAAATAATACATTTTATTTATATAGCATCTTTCCCATGCTCATGGCGCTTCACAGAGTCTCAGAAAGAACAGCAGGGTATATATAAGATTGGATACAAATAATATCCGCATAGAACACTAAAAACAGAAAAATACAGGATATACAAATCATTAAATAGAATAAAAGACAAAGTCAATACTAGAAGACAAATAACATAATTTGTGATATGACACACATACAAATTATCCTAAGCATCTGGTCAGAGAGGTAAAATGAAAGAAGTGTCACAATGTTCAGTTAAGTTAAAAGAGTTCCTGAACAGATGAGTTTAAACTTTTATTTTTATTAGAGAATGAATTGAGTCAGCTCATCTAATTAATTTCAGGAGGTCATTCCAAAGTCTGGGTCCTATACAGCTGAAGGCCCCGAAACCCACAGAGTGCAGATTAGTGTGGGGCACAACAAGATTGCTGGAATCAGAGGACCTTAGTAGGTGAACAGGAGTGGAGTGATGGAGAAGGTCACTGATGTAGTTCGGTGCAAGGCCATTTAAAGCTTTATAGGTTATTAATAGAATTTTAACATCAATCCTGTAAGACACAGGGAGCCAGTGAAGGCAAAACAGGATGGATGTTATGTCCTTGCTGTTGCTGGTTCATGTTAGGACTCTTACAGCAGAGTTTTACATCACCCGGAGCTGTGATGGAAGATTAAAATGGGCAACTGTAGGGAGTTGCAGTAATCAGTGTGGGATATGATGAAGGCATGGACACGTTTCTCAGTATTAGAAAAGGAGAAGAATGAGCAAACATGGGAAATGGTATGGTGGTGCAAGTAAGTAAGCTTCTTAATGAGGTTTATTTGGGTGGAATAAGGAAGGGAAGAATCAAAAATGTCACCAAGATTCCTTGCATTAGAAAAAATTCTGATAAGATCACCGTCAAGAGTGATTGAAAAGAAGCTCATTTTCTTAAGATGCACTTTAGTGCCAATTTACAGGACTTCAGTTTTGTTGCAACTTAATTTAAAGAGTTATGCTCTTTGTTGCTTGCTAATCTCATTTTTGACAGTCTGTGGCTCAATCTCCCATTCTTCCACACACAGCTGCTTGTTCTGAATCGTTCAGACTTCGGAGTTTTCTCATTAATGCCTCAAACTTTCCTGAAAATTTGCTTGCTCACCACCATTCTTTTTAGTTCTTCAGTTATGTACATTATAGACAGACAGATGCTTAAATTGAATACAGAAAACATCTGCTGGTCAGTAAAAATACCCATAGGCTACAATGTGAAAGCAGAAATATATTATTGGGTTATTCCATGTCAAATTAACTGATTTTCCAGAAATCCCCTGCACTTTGGTCTCAAAAAAATTCTGAAAAAAATACCATGTTATCCAGGAGATCCAAATTATTTTGATGTAAGATCAATATTTTTCAAGACAGGGCCAATTTTGTGAGGGGAGAGGGGTGTAAAATTTGACACAGCTTTATTTTTTCATCAATTTCACAAGACCGTATCTCAAGAACTAAACTACCTAGTATGCTCAGATTTAGCATACTGGTACATTTATAGGTATAGTATGTAACAAAATCAAAATGTTTGGTCCAGATAACACCACTTGGAAAAAAATAATGGAAAAAAATATTTTGCGTCTTTGGCTTTGCCATGTTTAGGCTTTCAGAAAGCATACTTCTAACTGATTCGGCCTGCTGAAATTTTTTCCTTCTTTAGATACCTACATAGGCTTTTCAAAAGGTTATAAATAAGCAAGAAAGTGCATCAGGGGGTTGACCAACAGACCACTCAAATGTGAAAAAAATTATTTTGGGTCTAATTTTGAGACCAACTTAATGCACTGTGGGAATGTCCAGACATTTTTTAAATTATTTTTCCTGTAACCTTCATGGTCCTTTCTTTCTCAAAAAACAAGTCTTACTTTTCTTATGTGAATCTTTCATTTTTATTTTCCATTCTAAACATGGGTTAAATTTGCCATTTGTCAGTAAAGAAAATAATCAAGTTCTTCATCACTAACTTGGGTATAGGATTAAAGGAAAACAAATCACAAAAGACACATTAAACACAACACATGAACAACATCTGCTTGATTTGTCATTAAATATAACACTATTTATAATGAAATGTTAACATCTTGGTATTGCAGCAGAAGGAATGTGACTCATTTCATTTCTGTTTCAATTGCAGTGCAGTGTGCAGGGCAATTTTGCCTTTGAGATCAAGATGGTACTGTCACCCACTGACCGTTGTAGGTGCACTAAGCAGTGTAATGACACCCTGTGATGGCACCCAACAAATATCATCTCTAGATGACCAATGGAAAGACTGGGCAGGATAGTTTGGATGCATGAAACATATCAGGATGTCCGATTCTGCTTCACTCTTCTCACATATCACACCAATCAAACATTTTTCATTATATATGCACCCAACATAGCCTCCAATAGGACATCAATCAAATAGGAGGGATGCATGTGATCCATCAGGAGTACGATTGTGAGAGGGCAGGATCTCAGCTGCTGCTTCTGTGGTGAATATTCAGACAGTCAACTTTGAGTTTGCCATCTTCTGTAGGGGTGTAACAGTGGTATTCTCGAGTACCAGCTACTCTTTTGGCCATGGAGAATCAAATTCTCTGTTCAACAACATGAGATAGGACATTGGTCATTTGATATGAAAAAAAGTTTGACATTTTTAATAACTTACTGATTGAAAACTCAATGATTACCATTATTGCCACATGGCACATTCAGCCTATGTTTAGGATGCGAAATGAACCTGAAAGATTTGCATAAGAAAAGTAAGGTTTGTGTTTTGAGAAAGAAGTGAAAATGGAAAATAAATGGAAAATATTTTTAAAAGTTATCTGCACATTCCCACTTGCCGTTAGGGTGTTCTGAAAATGAAATCCAACATGATTTCTTGGGGATTTGAGAGGTCTGTTGAACAAACCCTAATACATTTACTGTGTCTGTTTATTGCTTTATCACAAAGCCAATATAGTTATCTGAATAAGGAAAAAAAATCAAAAGTCTGTGTTGGTTACAAATATGTGTTTCAGAGGCACACAGCTGAGCCAAAAACTCAAATAAAATTTTGGTCATTTTCAAGGGGCTCCTTTGACCATGCAGGATAATTTGGACCAAATGTTTTCATTTTGTCACCTACTACTACTAATTAAAGTACCAGGGTGCAAAGCCTGAGCCTGCTCAGTGGTTTAGTTCTCGAGCTATGGACTTGTGAAATGTGATGAAAAAATTAGGCCAGATAAAATCGACACATACCCCAATCCCACCCTTACCCACCCTTACCCTCAGTAAACTGGCTGTATCTTGTAAAGTATTGATCTTACATCAAAAGAATTTTACAGGATGTCTTTTGACTAACATGGGCACACCTAGAAATTTTCCAGAATTTTTTGAGTCCAAAGTGTGTCAGTTATTGGTTGATTTGACACGGAATGACCCTATCTGTAATTTTCTTGTGATTAAATAATCAATCCATTTGCTGTTCTGGTGCAAAGTTGGTTGTTAAAGTGCAGTCTTTTAACTACCAAAATAAAATCTGAGTAAATAATAGAGAAAATAAATAATTATTTCTACTTCAAAACCTGTGCATGTCGCTGACAAACGTTTACAAAGAAAATTGCATATACAATCAAGAAATCAATAATGTTTTTAATGTTTGCTAACATTTTCATATTTTTGCTTAACAATTCATAACTTGATTATTACAATCAGTACAGCAAAAACAGAAACTAATTAAATACAGAAGCACTAGGAAATCAGCAGAAGTGGAATCTCATCAGACAAATCCTTTCTTTTTTTTTTTTGGTATTAAAGAGAACAAGAGAGTGGAGGGACCACAGAGTCCCAAAGAATTAGATAAAGTGGTGGAAATTTGCACTTCTCTCAGCTCGTATGCCCTTTGATTTTTGTGCTCTTTCAAGACAGTGAGAGATGGTGCAACACATCTGAAAATGAGCTTTGTACATCTTTAGATAAAAACCATTAACATTGGACAGTCTAGTTGTACACACTAAGCTTCTCTCTGTCTAATTAGACTTTGAACCTTCTTTTTCAAATAGTATAAAGGAGCATGGTAGAATTTAGTCATGGAATGGCTGACCCTCCAATTTCGGGCACACTCAATACACAGATGACAATTACACCAAAAACAGACTACTCAGTGGAAGCTCCTTTAAATAAGACAAAAACATGAAAGTCTAACAGAGGAGACATCCAAGGTGGATCTGATCAGACTGACTGAGCCTTCTAAAGCAGTAGCTTGCTACCATGCTAGAAAAGTATGATCTCCGGAATGGGATTTTTAAGCAAAAAAGACTCCTTTTATCTTAATTTGGTTGAGACATGCAGTATGTGATAAAAGCAATAAATAGAAGTAACTTACTTTAGATTATTAAAATTCTTAATTATGAACTCATTTCTTTTTGAGTGTGAAATGTGACTCATACAAGTGAACTGCTGTGCACTTGTTAATGTTTACTGATGGAGTGTCCACAGTGGCAAGAGAGTGGGAGGAGCAAGCAAAGCAAGGACAATTCTATAATTCAGAATTCAGGAAATGCTTAATTATATCTGTTAACTAGTAATTGTTTTCTGGATGCTGTATAAATAGTTTCTTTAGTCTATTTTTGTCTTTGCTATGATATGTACAGAGGAACTATGGCCTGTAGGGGGCATTAAGAAGATGCCCAAAATCTTAATTGAACACCAACTGAGACCATGTAAATTAAAAATTGTGATTTATTGACAAATAAAGGGATAAAGGTACATAAGGAGTAAATAGGATACAAAGTGATGGAAAATATGAAGCCCTATAAGGTTTCTTGGGTCTGTCTAAATGTAGCATTTATCCCTGTCTATCACATGTGGTGACTACTCAACTTGTTCACAAAGAACCACCTCCTGTAGAAAGACAATAGCAAGAAAGACATACAAGCACTTGAAGCATTGCAGTGGAGAACAACCCAGAACTTAAGGACACATCGTATTCCGACAGATTCAGAGAATTAAACCTGTTTAGTCTTGAGCAGAGGAGACTCCATGTGGATATAGTCCAAGTCTTCAAAGTTCTCAAACACATCTATAAAATACAATAGATTGAGCAGGACTTTTTCAGCTAAATTGTGAGTTACATACTCAAAGACACCTGTGGAAATTAGAGGGAAATAAATTTAGGACTGAAGCCAGGAAGTGCTTCTATTTACAAAGAGTTTTGGAACAAACTACCAAGACATGTAGATAAATTTCACAAGTTCTTACTGTATGTTCTCAATTTGGTTCAGTGATTTAGCAGGCCATGTAACAGACTGATACTCCATGGAGGATTTATTCCTGTCTTGCATTGTGATGGCCCTTTCACTAAGTTTCAGTTTTTAATATTCATAGAACACTGGCAAACATAAATATTTAAAATGAGAAGCTTACATCAGGTTTGGCAAGGAACTGCAGAGTGGCACTCCACAGAAGTTTGTCTCTGTGGTGGTGGCACAAAGTTCCTCAGCTGGAGCTAGAGCATGTGCACATGCACTCAGGAGGCCTGTGAGCAGCATGTATATCTCGTATGCCACTGAATGATAGCACTGACACGCTGACAGTGAAAATGCCGCTGGCTAAGAAAAATAAGCCGTATGGAAGGCTGTAAATTGGGCTTGAGAATTCGCAGAATTAAGTAACCTGTTGAGAAGGGAATCGCGTGCATCTGGGAGAGTGTGTAGACACAACATACACAAGCCTGAGGGTATAATAAGTAATGTATTTTCCCAAAATATGGACATACATGAAAGGCTGGTATCACAACATGTGCCCAAATTGGGTGAGACCTTTATCACTGTTAAGGATTGGCTATCCAATCCCAGTCTGCCTATAAAACCGAATTACAAACACCAGATGGCGTCTTTTTGATACTCTCTGATTAGTACAAAGAGAGAGTTGTTACTGTTACTGCTACTAACAGTTTTTTCTGATTTATTTCATAATTGAGGTAGAGAGATAAAACATGTTGAAATGCTGTCTTTTGATTTTTCTTTTTATAAGCACTTTGTGCCCTTTGATTTTTATATGGTGAAGGAGACAAAGAACTAATTTTATAGAGTTTTTTTTCCTTCTTAATTTACTTTTTATTTAAAAAGAAAGAGAGCAAATTGCTTTAAATTTTGATCAACATTTGTAGCTTTGCAAGAAAGTTCTGGAACTGTCTTCATATATCTATACTAATAAAAGGCAAAGCCCTCACTGACTGACTGACTGACTGACTGACTCATCACTAATTCTCCAAGTTCCCATGTAGGTGGAAGGCTGAAATTTGGCAGGCTCATTCCTTACAGCTTACTTACAAAAGTTAGGCAGGTTTCATTTCGAAATTCAAAGCGAAACGGTCATAACTGGAACCTCTTTTTTGTCCATATACTGTAATGGATGGGGGCGGAGTCGCGTATCGCATCATCACGCCTCCTACGTAATCACGTGAAACGCCTTGGGGCCGATCTGGAAGAAGGTAGCGCAGCGCCTTGATTTAAACGATTCCATGTCTTGGTGGGTTTAATACTGTGTAAGCATACATATTAACACATGTGCAATTAAACGTGTGCATTTACGGGGTGATTTCTCAGGCTTAAAAGCTCGCCTTTTATTAAAAAAGTAAATGCAAACTGTTTTCATTCTGAAGGGCACAAACCACGTTGGATTTTGTAATGATAATTGATTAGTAAAGTCTATTAAGGGATACTTACAGAATGATTAATAATGCTTGTGAATGCCGATGCAAGTAGGAGAATGGGCGTGAACTAAAGAACGAGTAGTAACTTGTACAGTAAATGTCTCTAAAGTCTGTCTATTAAAAAGTTATTATATCTTTCAATCCTGTGTATTGATTAAACTACGAACCTAACAAGATCACTACATGGTGTCAGAAGTGGCGGATTGGAAGAGGAATGTGAAGAAGAGGTTCAGCTTTTGAACGAGTCTCGTGTCTGTGAGTAACCCGAAAACATTGTCAGAAAGCGCTAAGACGTTCTAGCAAAAGAGAAAAAAAAATATGGAAGGATTACAGCCCCCACCAAATCTCCAGTTAAAGGG